>NW_019956826.1:0-1123 GCF_002910315.2 Salvelinus sp. IW2-2015
TGTAAGTTTAGTATCACCTTTGAACCAATCCAGTGCATTTTTGTTAAATAAAGTTTTTTTTGTCAACAGTAAGTCGAAGGATTCAACTAATGAAAACTGAAACAAATAAAATGGATCAAACAGATCAAACCCACTTTTCAAGCCTGTTAAAGGCGTTTGGTGGTGGTGTGGTTAACACATCCCCTGGCTCTACCAGGGGAATGCTTCAGGTGGTCTCCCACAGCTCTGCGTGTGTGATGTTCTGTGGCCTTGCTGTTCCATTTCTTGACTGCCAGTGCAACACAGAAATAAACATATTTAGTCATGTTATGTTTATAGAACACTCAATGTAATAGATATGTAGCATCTATGGCCTTAGATCTATTACTTTGAAGGCACTTAAAGGTAACGTATGTCATCCGATCACTCAAAGCTGCATTAGGTCTGAATGCACGAAAGTCACATTGTGCTCGCACTAGGCTTAGATCTGCCAGGATGGGCATTGTGTTCAGAATTTGACATAGTCTGGATGCAATCAGGCCACCAAATATGCACAATCAATGTAAAGAGATGGGGTGAATGAGTGGGGAAAAGTACACTCTACACAAATTACTTTCAGAATAACAAAGAACAAATGTGGGTGCCTGAGGGGAAATAAACTGTCTAAAAGCTAAAAGAAATAAACTGTCTAAAAGCTCTGACGAAGGCCGTGTGGCCGATACGTAAGCTTATTAAATATCGGTGATACTATCAAGAGCAGTGTGCGGTTTCCTTTTCCTTCATCGGGAAATAAACTGTCAAAAGGGGAGAGAAAATACATGAATCAGTGGACAATTTTTCACTAATGTAAATGAACATTTAACACTTTTTGGGATACTACATGATTCCATATGTGTTATTTCATAGTTTTGATGTCTTCACGATTATTCTACAATGTAGAAAATAGTAAAAAATGAAGAAAAACACTTGAATGAGTAGGTGTGTCCAAACTTTTGACTGGTACTGTAGATGATGGAACATATTCCCTTTTGCTTACGTGATATAMATATTTACAATCTAAACCATGTGACCTCTCACCTCTCTGGCTGTAGAAGTGTTCTCACTCAACAGCTCTCAGACTGTGCTCCACCCTCGCTGGGTCCTC
>NW_019956827.1:0-1123 GCF_002910315.2 Salvelinus sp. IW2-2015
CGATTTAATCATAAGGCCTATAATAACGTGCCCAGAACAAATGGGCCTATATAAAATGCAGTTCTTGCCTATTATACACTACATGACCAAAAGTATGTGGACACTCGTCGAACATCACATCTCGGCTCGTCGAACATCTCATTCCAAAATCATGGGCATTAATATGGAGATGGTCCACCCTTTGCTGCTATAACAGCCTCCACTCTTCTGGGAAGGCTTTCCACTAGATGTTGTAACATTTCTGCGGGGACTTGCTTCCATTCAGTTGGCACTATGCATTGGGACAGGTAGAGTTCTCCTGGCATCCGCCAAACACAGACTCATCCATCGGACTGCCAGATGGTGAAGCGTGATTCATCACTCCAGAGAATGTTTCCACTGCTCCAGAGTCCAATGGCGGCGAGCTTTACATCCCTCCAGCCAACACTTGGCATTGTTCATGGTGATCTTAAGGTTGTGTGCAGATGCTCGGCCATGGAAACCCATTTCATGAAACTCCTGATGAACAGTTATTGTGCTGACTTTGCTTCCAGAGGCAGTTTGGAACTTGGTAGTGAGTGTTGCAACCGAGGACAGACGATTTTTACATGCTACGTTCTTCAGCACTCGAAGGAACGGAGTAAATTGAATGACATCAAACACATAGAAACCATGTGTTTGATGCTTTTGATACCATTCAATGATTCCGCTCCAACCATTACCACGAGCCCGTCCTCCCCAATTAAGGTTACACCATCCTATTGGTGGCCTACCACTTCGTGGCTGAGCCGTTGTTGCTCCTAGAGGTTTCCACTTCACAATAACAGCACTTACAGTTTTATACACCTGTCAGCAACGGGTGTTGCTGAAATAGCCAAATCCTCTAATTAGAAGGGGTGTCCAGATACTTTTGTATATATAGTGTATCTCGCCCCGTATAACCTTGTATATATAGTGTATCTCGCCCCGTATAGCACAACAAATGACAGATAATGATACTTTGTTTATAAGGAGTCTATAGGTTATTAATAAACTAAAATGAATCATGAAAAAACAATTTAGTAAACTGAAATAAAATAATTAACAAACCCGTTCGAAAAACTAAAACTATACTGAAACTATTATCTTTGACTTCAAAAATGTA
>NW_019956828.1:0-1123 GCF_002910315.2 Salvelinus sp. IW2-2015
TCAAAAAGTTCCGTTACAGTCCGTAGAAACATGTCAAACGATGTATAGAATCAATCTTTAGGATGCTTTTAACATAAATCTTCAATAATGTTCCAGCTGGAGAACTCCTTTGACTTTAAAATTGCAATGTAACGCAGGTTGCTCTCACGTGAATGCGCGTGGTCAGCTCATGCCACTCTGCCAGACCTCTGACTCATTCTGCTCTCATTCGCCCTCACTTCACAGTAGAAGCCTCAAACAAGGTTTTAAAGACTGTTGAACTCTAGTGGAAGCCTTAGGAAGTGCGAAATGACCCCACAGACACTGTATATTTGATAGGCAATGAGTTGAAAAACAAAAAACCTCAGATTTCCCACTTCCTGGTTAGATTTTTCTCAGGTTTTTGCCTGCCATATGAGTTATGTTATATTCACAGACATCATTCAAACAGTTTTAGAAACTGCAGAGTGTTTTCTATCCAATACTTCTAATAATATGCATATATTAGCATCTGAGCCTGAGTAGCAGGCAGTTTACTCTGGGCACGCTTTTCATCTGAATGTGAAAATGCTGCCCCCTAGCCCAAACAGGTTAACCTTCTTCAATACAAGAAAAGCACATGAGGATGTTACTCTATTTCAGGGTTTCTCAAACTCGGTCCTTGGGCCCCCCGGGTGAACGTTTTGGTTTTTGCCCTAGCACTACACAGCTGATTCAAATAACCAACTCAACATCGAGAGTTGATTATTTGAATCAGCTGTGTAGCGCTAGGGCAAAAACCAAAACGTTCTCCCGGCGGGGTGTGATCTGTAGGGCCGAACCTCAAACTGTGCCAGATTCTTCAGTTCATGTACAGACTAGGAGGAGGTCTATTACATGGTCCTCACACTGTTACCTGATGACTCCCACCGTGTCCCTCTCTATTCTCTCTCTCAGACTATTCTTTCAGGGACACTATGGTGCATGTGCCTTTATGTGTCTTATCATGTGTTAGCCATTGTTGCGTGTCCTGTCATTGGAAGTCATTGATGATGCATGCTGTGTTAAAATGATTTCCCAAGTCGGAATTAATGAAGTAATATTCTACTCTCTCTCTCCCACACTCTCTCTCACTCTCTCTCTATTCCCTATCTTCTATACTCTC
>NW_019956829.1:0-1122 GCF_002910315.2 Salvelinus sp. IW2-2015
CTGATGACTGTGGCATGTCTGCTAATGACTGTGGCATGTCTGCTGATGACTGTGGCATGTCTGCTTGTACACAGTGTCCACCCCTCCCTGACCATCCATACACAGTCCTGAGAAATACTATTTGTTTAGAGCTGAGAAGAGGAGAACATACAGCTCACCAGTCTCCTCTACCTCCACCTCTCTCTCAGTCTCTCTCAGCTATGACATCTGTGTGATTACTGTTAAGCACAGACAATAGTCCACTGGCTTAGTGGCACACTGACAGATTGATCTCATCTTAATTTACTGTAGCAGATGAGAGTGCTGCTGAGAGTCACCACTCTACTACCCAAGTGCCCATCCCTTCCATCATGGCAATCATGCCTCTACTATTTCTATCGCTGCCCTCTTTCAGTGACACCTGTCCTAATCCATCCCCTCTCTCCTCTCTGGACTTTCTAAACTCAATCCCCTTCAACCCATGACTATCAACCCGCCTCTCCTATTCCTGTGCCTGCAGCAGTCTCTCGCTTTCCCTCCCTCCCTCCCTATCTCTCTCTCCATGGTTCTGCGTCACTGATCAGGGTAGTTCTCTATTGGGTCACTGAGCCGTCCCCCCAGGAGAGTGACTGTGCTGTAATGAGAGCAGAGCACCTGGGATGGCATTCACCTGGCACTCTGAAGGGCACAGAGCACCTGGGATGGCATTCACCTGGCACTCTGAAGGGCACAGAGCACCTGGGATGGCATTCAGCTGGCACTCTGAAGGGAACAGAGCACCTGGGATGGCATTCAGCTGGCACTCTGAAGGGCATATTAAATGAAAGAAGAGGAAAGTCAAAGTAACAATGCAGAGCAGTGAGACCGAGGTGTCTAAAAGAGATATAGTACCTACAGTATGTCATCTCAGCGGAAGAAAGGCACACACAGTCCATAGATACGATAATACCAGCATGACAGAAGCTTGATCCCTGTACATACAGTAGATGAAGGTGGTGTGATCAGATCAGTGCACATAAAGTACAACACACTACAGTTTACTAAATGTGACCCGTTTCAGGAAACTAGGCGTATGTCGTGGGTCACTACATCAGGAGAGCCATTTGAACGTAAACTTTTTATTTTTTTATCGAAATGTGTTTT
>NW_019956830.1:0-1122 GCF_002910315.2 Salvelinus sp. IW2-2015
GTCTAGAATGTAATTGTATGCTGTAGAGTTAAGATTTCCCTTCACTGTAACTAAGGGGCCGAGCCCGAACCATGAAAAACAGCCCCAGACCATTATTCCTCCTCCACCAAACTTTACATTTGGCACTATGCAATGGGGCAGGTAGCGTTCTCCTGGCATCAGCCAAACCCATATTAGTCCGTCAGACTGCCAGATGGTGAAGTGTGATTCATCGCTCCGGAGAATGCCTTTCCACTGCTCCAGAGTCCAATGGCGGCGAGCTTTACACCACTCCAGCCGACGGTTGGCATTGCACATGGTGATCCTAGGCTTGTGTGCGGCTGCTCGGCCATGGAAACCCATTTCATGAAGCTCTCACGCTTCAGCACTCGGTGGTCCCGTTCTGTGAGCTTGTGTGGCCTACCACTTGGCTGCTGAGGCGTCGTTGCTCCAAGACATCTCCACTTCACAATAACAGCACTTACAGTAGACCGGGGCAGCTGTAGCAGGGCAACATTTTGATGAACTGACTTGTTGGAAAGGTGGCATCCTATGACGGTGCCACGTTGAAAGTCACTGAGCTCTTCAGTAAGGCCATTATACTACTAATGTTTGTCTATGGAGATTGCATGGCTTTGTGCTCGATTTTATACACCTGTCAGCAACGGGTGTGGCTAAAATAGCCGAATCCACTCATTTGAAGGGGTGTCCAAAATACTGCTGTATATATAGTGTGCAGAAACAGCCTCTGTCTGATGGTAACTGTTTGGCCTGTAACTAGGGCCCAGGAGTGTCCTGACATTTTCTACTGGAACAGCCTCTGTCTGATGGTAACTGTTTGGCCTGTAACTAGGGCCCAGGAGTGTTCTGACATTTTCTACAGGTGTATTGTAGGAGGGAGTCAGGTTACAAATTGAGACAACAAAGTCCACTAATTTGTCTATAGCTGTTCCACCGTGCGTGTGCTTGTCTGTGTGCTCTAGGGTGCATCCCAAATGGCACCCTATTCCCTAGTGCACTAGGGGCCCTGGTCATAAGATATAGGGAATAGGGTGCCATTTAGGAGGCATCCATAGATTAGTGCCTTTACACACAGAGCAATGCATCAATATGTCAGGAGAGAGAGAGAGAGAGAGAGAGAGA
>NW_019956831.1:0-1122 GCF_002910315.2 Salvelinus sp. IW2-2015
AGAGAGAGAGAGAGAGAGAGAGAGAGAGAGAGAGAGAGAGAGAGAGAGAGAGAGAGAGAGAGAGAGAGAATTTGGGAAGCTTGATTATGAGCAATGAGGTCGTATTGCTAGTTGTTCATCGAGCTACGAAAGTCATTGTCATTACGTATGGTTCACAATTATGTGCCACCTCTCTGTGAAATATGTATTGTCAATAAACAATCTCACAGAGGTCAACAATGCGTTCCTCCATGAAGACTAGTGTCCCTTTCAATGCAGCTCTGCAATTGTTGACCAGAGATCAAATGATCCCTGACCTCCTCACGGGCAGAGGGAGCTGAGGGAAACTTTGATGTCATATTGTGTCATGCCAGGCAAATACCATAAACGCTAACATCAACTAATGATATTTAGACCAGACATTAGTCTGCAAAGTCAGCTGTTATCTAAGTGACCTACAGCTCTGAGAATGTTCAACAGAGTGATTGGCTGTAAATAAAATAAAATAACTTATCAATAACATCATTATAAAACGTTTATGTGCCCACATTTGTAGACAGGTGTAGACAATTAACAGGCATTGTGTCTGGATATCAATCTGGCGTAAACAGATCTGGATGGTCAAACCATTTAAATCGTCATTAAACCGACCCTCTAAAATCATTGACAGGTGGCACCATTGACTTATGCCATCAGTGATTGTCTTTAAAATAAATAAATAAATATTATTTTAAAATAGTATCTGTCAGTTACTTTGCATACAGCTAATCTGGTCACAATGGGGACACAGTGGGATGGATATGCAACAAACTTTGAATAGTGATTGGATCATATTGATCAGATCACGAAACTCACATGTTAGCGCTTGGTGTAAACTGTCTGATGCTGGGACAGCACTTTTGTGACTATTTTATTGGTTCCATTGTGCCAGACAAACCCAGTTGAAGTATTTTAAGTGATTTAAAATACTGTTTGAAACCAGGTCTGACACACACACAGAGTGTAAGCTATCCTTGACGGGGTAAGCATAGCTAGTAGTGGGCTAAGAATAACTGTGACACATACACAGAGAATGTCCAGGATAACTGTGACACATACACAGAGAATGTTCAGGATAACTGTGACACATACACAGAGAATGTC
>NW_019956832.1:0-1122 GCF_002910315.2 Salvelinus sp. IW2-2015
TGTGTGTGTGTTGTTCATGTGGGTGTGTGTTGTTCATGTGGGTGTGTGTTGTTCATGTGGGTGTAAGTTCACGTGTATGCGCCCCATCTGCTTGTGGCTTGTCCGGGCCAGCTCTTGGGACCTCATTACTCCGTGTGTGTGAGCACAGCTCCACAGGCCAGACCCCTTGGGATCCTCAGACACACTATATATGTAGAAACACAACCCACCTAACTTCCACACTACTCTACTGGCTCTGAGACCCTGCTGGTACGCTCCTCCATCTACCTCTCTCTTTCTCGCATTGTGTTTTATAGTAAACCCATTGTTATGGTATGACTGTGTTATTGGCTGTGCGTGTGTGTGTGCTTGTTTGAGATACATCTGTGTTTTCGAGGGAGTCAAGGTACATAATAACGGAATGTTTTTTATAGAGCTCACCATAGCAACTACAGTCAGTGCAGGCTGGAATAGTCAGGACTGTCTTTATAACTGAAATGGCATTCATTAGACTATAGTCGTGGCCAAAGGTTTTGAGAATGACACAAATATACATTTTCACAAAGTTTGCTGCTTCAGTGTCTTTAGATATCTTTGTCAGATGTTACTATGGACTGCTGAAGTATAATTAAATGCATTTCATACGTGTCAAAGGCTTTTATTGACAATTACATGAAGTTGATGCAAAGAGTCAAAACATTTTTTTCAAGACCTCTGCAATCCGCCCTGGCATGCTGTCATTAACTTCTGGGCCACATCCTGACTGATGGCAGCCCATTCTTGCATAATCAATGCTTGGAGTTTGTCAGAATTTGTGGGTTTTTGTTTGTCCACCCGCTTCTTGAGGATTGACCACAAGTTCTCAATGGGATTAAGGTCTGGGGAGTTTCCTGGCCATGGACCCAAAATATCAATGTTTTCTTCCCCGAGCCACTTAGTTATCACTTTTGCCTTATGGCAAGGTGCTCCAACATGCTGGAAAAGGCATTGTTCGTCACCAAACTGTTCCTGGATGGTTGGGAGAAGTTGCTCTCGTAGGATGTGTTAGTACCATTCTTTATTCATGGCTGTGTTCTTAGGAAAAATTGTGAGTGAGCCCACTCCCTTGGCTGAGAAGCAACCCCACACATGAATGGTCTCAGG
>NW_019956833.1:0-1121 GCF_002910315.2 Salvelinus sp. IW2-2015
GAGGTTAGGTGGGTTTGAGAGGTTAGGTGGGTTTGAGAGGTTAGGTGGGTTTGAGAGGTTAGGTGGGTTTGAGAGGTTAGGTGGGTTTGAGAGGTGGTGAAATATAATGGAAAAAGACAATAATAGTAACATTATAATAATATTATTATCAGTGCAGTTGGTTGGTACATTTTTTTGCATGATTAATTTATTCATTAGATAGTTTCCCACCTTAACTATTTTCATCAAACCCTCTTGTCAGATCGTGGTCTGATTTATCCTTTTCATTTCTGAGACATCGTTAATGATATTTTTACCGTGGTAGGTAGTCCTAGGTCATTGCAAAGCTGGGTGGTTGTAATTGTGGACCACGCATGGGCTCAACCAAGGAAATCAATCTTCATAACTCCTCCTAATGACTGCCGAACGTAGTGCAGGAGTAATTGTCTTAAAAAATAGTCCTGTAACACTATTATCAGACGTTGTGTCATTGTGCAAGAGTCAGGACTAATTTCCTATAGGTTTTTGTTACGTTTTTGACTCGTGAAGTTTTTTAGTCTAGAACATGCAACGCCAAGACTGCATGTTTGCTTTGGGTTCTTTAACCCGACCGGGGACGTCCCGCCAAGTATCTGTCAAAATACAGATGCTTGAGGGCAGGCTGATGAAACCACAGCATACAGCTCAACACGCAGCTCAACAATAAAAACGAAGCAGTAGCTGGTCTGATCCACATCTACTCCAACTAGTTGAAAATTAGGCAATTCAACTTATTCAATATGCTAAACTAAAGTCACACTGTCATGCATTAGTACCACACCCCTCATCATCTATATTGCATGCTGTGTTCAGTCTGCTAAACATGAATCCTTTAATAATCTGTCTATGATGGTTCATTTAGACATAATATGACTAATATGACTACAGAGAAAACTGCAGTGCGACAGGGCTCAAGTTTTAACTATTGAAAAGTCTCTTTGGTTGGCAATGCTCTGAATACTCATTAAACTGTTTTTCTCTCTCTCTCTCGCTCTCTTTCTCTCTCTAACTCACTCACTCACTCACTCACTCACTCACTCACTCACTCACTCACTCACTCACTCACTCACTCACTCACTCACTCACTCACTCACTCACTCACT
>NW_019956834.1:0-1121 GCF_002910315.2 Salvelinus sp. IW2-2015
GAGGTGGGACGCTAACGTCTCACGTACCCAAGAGAGGTTAATCAGAACAACAGTTTTCAGCTGTGCTATAATAATTGCAAAATAGTTTTTAAAATKATTAACTTGGATTAGCTAACACAACGTGCCATTGGAATTTCAAGAGTGATGGTTGCTGATAATGGGCCTCTCTACGCCTATGTAGATATTTCATAAAAAATCTGCATTTTCCAGCTACAATAGTTGTTTACAACATTAACAATGTCTACACTGTATTTCTGATCAATTTGAAGATATTTTAATGAATAAAAAATTTGCTTTTCTTTCAAAAACAAGGACAAGTCAGAGAACCCCATTATCACCCTGATTCCTCTTTCATTTACATGTCTCATGAGAGGTGTGGCTGTATCTAGGGGAATTTGTATTTAGCCGAGCCTGCTAGCTAGCTAAATTTCAGCTAGCTAGCGATTGCCATGAAGTCACCTAAATTATTTGATATAACGATTGAGGTAGCTACAGTATGTAATCTAACTCAACATTTAACTGCTACAAACTAATTTAAATTGCAATCAAATATCATATGAAGCTTTATTTATACAGTACATTTCAGACATGGAATGCAACACAATGTTCTTTACAGGAAAAAATTATACAAATAAAACCTGAAATATTTACTTCACAACAAAAAACTAAAAAGCACTCGAAGGAAAAGCAAAGCTAAAAATATGTGTTTTAAGATCTCTTCTAAATGTCCACAGTTTAGGCCTCCCTCAGGTTCCCTGGGAGGGAATTCGAGAGGCTGGGGCCATAATAACTAAAGGCTGCCTCTCCATGAGTCTTGGTCCTAAGCTTTGGGATAGTGCCAGAGGACCTGAGGGACCTACTGTGTAGATAACTTAAAAGTGTGTCTGACATGTATTGTGGTGCACATTCGTGGATTGAATTAAAAATAGAAGAATCTTAAAATCTATTCTAAAACTCAGAGGCAAACAGTGCGGAGACCTTAAATGTGTGTAATGTGTGCTCTCCATCTGGTCTTGGTCAGTACCTGTGCTGCAGCATTCTGTATGTTTTGCAGTTGACCAATGGCTTTCTTGGGTAGACCAGACAGGAGAGCATTACAGTATTCAAGCCTTCTTGTAATA
>NW_019956835.1:0-1121 GCF_002910315.2 Salvelinus sp. IW2-2015
GAATTTGATGGCTGAGGATGCTGTGATGGAGATGAAGAGAGAGGTGAAAAGGTGGAAGTGTTGAGTAGACAGCTCTGTAAAGACGATGGCTTCTTCTCAACAGTCTAAAGTGGCTTCCTCTCCTTGTCTCATTCGCTCTTCTGCCTTCCAGAGGATGCTGTGGCGGAGAAGGAGAGTTGAGGATGAGGTGTTGAGTGGAGTGTCTCTGTAGAGACAATGTGCCTGGGATTACAGATTGTCACTGTATGAAAGACAGGAAGAACAATTAGACGTTGAGGAAACCCATCAAGAAAAACCCTCAGAGCCAGTCGACAACATTAAACAATGAATAACAGTCGTAGAAACAGGGCACATTAAGAAACATTAATACTGCATTTAGAGAGGACACCCTGGACATTTCTTCCATTGTATTATTCACTGATTCTGTAAATAAAATCAGTAAATCAGCAGTGAAACAACCCTCACTAACTTAGAAGCAGCACTCAAAACTGACCCTATATCAGGGATCATCAACTAGATCCAGCCGCAGGACGATTCTTTCTTGAGCGTATGGTCAGGGGCCCAGAACACAATTGCAAATAATTTGTAAACTGCAAATTGACCGCAAGAAGCCTAAACAGATGTTACATGTTCATTTCAAACCTTGCTTACATTTATATACAGTCACGTGTCTCTCTATTATGAGTGGGAATACTTGGGAACAGATTTTCGAAAATTAATATCCTGGTGTTTTTACAGTGTTTTATCTAAAACAATGAACATGTTTTAATATTTATTTATTTTTCCTCAGAAAACTTTGGGAGCCAAATAAAACCACCTGCAAGCCAAATTTGGCCCGTGGGCCGCCAGTTGGGGAACCCTGCCCTATACCGTTTCTATGATTTCCCCATTTGGGTGACCCTATATTCATTAAAGGGGGATTTCAGCACATTACAGAGGAAGAAGAGCCCCTTGGAGACTGTGTTTGCTCTTCGGGCCCCTGCCTATAATCTGTCTCTTATACACATCTAGATGTGTATAAGAGACCTCCTCCAGTCCTTCAATGTGATTGGCTGCTGACACAGTGAGCAGGTTCAGGGGATATGTGCTGGTGTCATCCGCTACAGTGCCTCTTTCTTGCT
>NW_019956836.1:0-1121 GCF_002910315.2 Salvelinus sp. IW2-2015
ATTTCACTTTGCCAATATAGTTACACTTGTTCAAAATCAAAGTTTATTGGTCGCGTAGCACAGTTTAGCAGATGTTATAAGGGGTGCAGTGAAATGCTTAGGCTACTAGCTCCTAACAATGCAGTAAAGTGTCAACAAGTACACAAATAATCAACCATTTAATAAATGTACACTACCGTTCAAAAATTTGGGGTCACTTAGAAATGTTCTTGTTTTTGAAAGAAAAGCAAAGTTTTGTCCATTAAAATAACATAAAATTGACCAGAAATACTGTGTAGACATTGTTAATGTTGTAAATGACTATTGTAGCTGGAAACGGCAGATTTTTTATGGAACGTCTACATAGGCGTAGAGGCCCATTATCAGAAACCATCACTCCTATGTTCCAACGGCACGTTGTGTTAGCTAATCCAAGTTTATCATTTTAAAAGGCTAATTGATCATTAGAAAACCCTTTTGCAATTATGTTAACACAGCTGACAACTGTTGTGCTGGTTAAAGAAACAATAAAACTGGCCTTCTTGAGACTAGTTGAGTATCTGGAGCATCAGCATTTGTGAGTTCGATTACAGGTGCAAAATGGCTAGAAACAAAGACCTTTCTTCTGAAACTCATCAGTCTAGTCTTGTTCTGAGACATGAAGGCTATTCCATGTGAGAAATTGCCAAGAAACTGAATATCTCGTACAATGCTGTGTACTACTCCCTACTACTCGCTTCACTGCTTTAGAGGATACGTTCATTAGAGCTACCCGTCTCAGAAGTTGCACCCCAAATAAATGCTTCATAGAGTTCAAGTAACAGACATATCTCAACATCAACTGTTCAGAGTAGAATGTATGAATCAGTCCTTCATGGTCGAATTTCTGCAAAGAAACCACTACTAAAAGACATCGATACGAAGAAGAGACTTGGTTTGGTCACGAAAAAAGACCAATGGACATTAGACCGGTGGAAATCTGTCCTTTGGTCTGATGAGTCCAAATTTGAGATTTTTGGTTCCAACCGCTGTGTCTTTGTGAGATGCAGGGTAGGTGAACGGATTATCTCCGCATGTGTAGTTCCCACCGTGAAACATGGAGGAGGAGGTGTGATGGTGTGGGGGTGCTTTGGTGGTGACAC
>NW_019956837.1:0-1121 GCF_002910315.2 Salvelinus sp. IW2-2015
AGTTAGTGCAGAATGGTGTTTTTGGGGGGTGGGGGGGGGGGGGGTTAGTATATTTTCAATGCTTTCAGACGATTAATCACATTTAAAAAAATTGTGCACTAAAATTACAAAAAGTTGACTCGAGTCAATAAATTAACTGACAGGCCTACTATAAAATAATGACATTAAAAAACTAAGGAGTGTGTGAAACAAGTGACAATTTATTTAGGATTTTTTTTGGTATTTTTTTTTGGTCTATGAAAATAAAATAAAATCACAACCAAAACAAGAACACTATAAGAACATAGGCCGTTTTACCTTTGCATCGAGTTGATGCATATGTGCAGTTCATCTTTGCAGTTCTAGCTCTTTAAATAGCAAACCATTCAACTTTATAGTGAGTGTACTTTGGTTCCTCTGTTCAGCTGATGGAAAAGCTAACTTTGGTATAGCTTTTAGTTTGTGCTGCAATGCAAGGTCTTTTGTGGACACATTCGGGTCTGAGAAACCACAGTGGGACAATAAAGTAAATGAAGCCTGAACAAATACATATCTAGAAGGAACCAAATGATGATAGCATCCTATTTAGACTGATTTGTGTCAATCCTCAGGATCCACAGTCCTTTGTCCTTTGTCCAGTGTTATAGGCCTACTGTTCAAGACCTCTTGCAGCTTCTTCAATGGGACTACTTTTTCTCCCCAGCAAAGAGTTGATTCTCCCATTTTCTCAAACAGCAACTGTGCCAATATAAGCCTTAAAAATGGTCGGTCACTAAAAAAAAGGGAGAAAAATCCTTCCCCTCTCTCTGAAATGTAACACAGACTTTCAGAGAATAAAAACCCAGCCACTCATACACAAACAGTAATAATATAGCCTTTTGTATTTGTGAATAGCTCAACATAGCAGAGTGAAACATCTCTCAAACTGAAGAAATACTTGTAACACTCTGTCTATTCCAGCAGGGGGAAGTGTAGTCTCTCAGTGTGCATTGCAGCTGTCCCTGGAAGCAAGAGAGTGATGGTAGTGGTGGTGGGGCGGTGATGTCCTCGAGTAGCTGCCAGGTCATCGTTCATCACTCAAACTTGCGCAGGTGGTTGTACATGGACTGGACGTAGGTAAAGACACACATGGGGTCCGGCTT
>NW_019956838.1:0-1121 GCF_002910315.2 Salvelinus sp. IW2-2015
GGCACAGGTTTGAGTACCAAGACTAAGCAAACCCACAGCGTAATCTGTGATTGCGAATAGTTATTGAATTCCTAACCATACCACGTGGAGCATTGTCTACACGGCTGGAAATGGTTAATCTGAGACTATCGATCCCTACAGAATAAGAGCAAATCTTAGATACCATTTGTTAGTAACATATCTGTTTGTTTATGCATTTCTGTGATTATTTAGTTAGTTAGTAAATAAATGATTATGCCAATTGGTGTATGAATGATTCATAGTAAAGGCTGGGTTCGTTCAGATAACCAACAATTTACGACGTTTGGACTGATGTGAAGTAAAGAATAATTAATTAATAGAAGACTAATTGATCAGATACTAAAATATCTGAAGAACATTATGTCTTGAACACAACGCGGTATGTTTGGGGTAAATCCAACATCACTGAGTACCACTCTTCATATTTTCAACTATGGTGGTGGCTGCATCATGCTATGGGTTTGCTTGTCATCGGCAAGGACTAGGGTGTTTTTTTTAGGATAAAAAGAAACGGAATAGAGCTAAGCACAGGTAAAATCCTAGAGGAAAACCTGGTTCAGTCTGCTTTCCAACAGCCACTGGGAGACAAATTCACCTTTCAGCTGGACAATAACCTAAATTACTAGGCCAAATATACACGAGTTGCTTACCAAGACCATGTTGAATGTTCTTGAGTGGCCTAGTTACTGTTTTGACTTAAAATCAGCTTGAGAATTTATGGCAGGACTTGAAAATGGCTGTCTAGCAATGATCAGCAACTAACTTAACAGAGCTTGAAGAATTTATATTTTACAAATGTTAGAATTTTTGATAGAGTGTTGTGTAGATTGTTGACAAAAAATGACTATTAAATATATTATAAGCACACCTTGTAACAACAAAATGTGGAAAAAGTCAAGGTGGTGAATACTTTCTGAAGGTACAGTAAATATATTTAAATAAACATTGATTAATTAACAATATTTATACTGGTATGCAAGGATTCCCTAAGACTAGTTTCTCCCGCCTCCCATGTCTCTCCCTCCCAGTCAGTTCCAGTACCTGTATGATGAGTCCAGGAGCCATGCTGGTCAGATCCTCTTGTAAGGTCAGCTTTAGGT
>NW_019956839.1:0-1120 GCF_002910315.2 Salvelinus sp. IW2-2015
CTTTTGTTCACCTGACCTAGAATTCCTTACAATCAAATGCCGACCACATTATCTTCCAAGAGAATTCTCTTCGATTATAGTCACAGCTGTGTATAGCAGATACATCAACGGCCCTGAAAGAACTTCACTGGACTCTATGTAAACTGTAAACCATACATCCTGAGGTTGCGTTTATTGTAGCTGGGGATTTTAACAAAGCTAATCTGAGAACAAGGCTTCCTAAATTCTATCAGCATATCGAATGCGCGACACGGGCTGGTAGCATTCTCGACCATTGCTACTCTAACTTCCGCGACGCATACAAAGCCCTCCCCCGCCCTCCCTTCGGCAAATCTGACCATGACTCCATTTTGTTGCTCCCAGCCTATAGACAGAAACTAAAACAGGAAACGCCCGTGCTCAGGTCTATCCAACGCTGGTCTAACCAATCGGATTCCACGCTTAAAGATTGCTTCGATCACGTGTGGACTGGGATATGTTCCGGGTAGCCTCAGACAACAACATTGATGTATACGCTGACTCGGTGAGCGAGTTAATTAACAAGTGTATTGGTGTGACTATTAAAACCTTTCCTAACCAGAAACCGTGGATTGATGGCAGCATTTGCGCAAAACTGAAAGGGCAAACCACCGCTTTTAATCATGGCAAGACGACTGGAAACATGACCAAATACAAACAGTGTAGCTATTCCCTCCGCAAGGCAATCAAACAAGCAAAGCGTCAGTATAGAGACAAAGTAGAGTCGCAATTCAATGGCTCAAACACGAGACATTGGTGAAGGTATACATTTTGAAACAAATAACTATATACAAAATACCAAAATGGTATTCTAACACACCCCCCAAAAAAATTGAGGGAAAAAAATGGGGAAAAAAGGGGAAAGATTTGAAAAACAAATATGAAGGAAAAAAATATATACATTTACAAAATAACATGGGTACCTATATACACACTTTCAATATTTGGAAGACCCTCAGTCATCTATCAAATCAAATCTATTTATATAGCCCTTCGTACATCAGCTAATATCTCAAAGTGCTGTACAGAAACCCAGCCAAAAAACCCAAACAGCAAGCAATGCAGGTGTAGAAGCACGGTGGCTAGGAAAAACTCCCTAGAA
>NW_019956840.1:0-1120 GCF_002910315.2 Salvelinus sp. IW2-2015
TTAGTCTTTGACTTTCATTATCGTATTATTTTGTTACCTTGACTTAATCAAGGTATTCTCTTGCCTTTCAAAGACCCCCCGTCACCATTCCTCTCTCCTTTATTCTTTTGAAAAAGCATTGTTCCTTAGCAGTGTCAGCCAAGCCAATAAGCCACATAAGCAGACACTTTTTGGAGGGTTTTATTCCCGCCCCATGGCAAAATGTGTAGAAAGGCAACGAATCCCTTTGAAAACGGTCTCGATATGGCATCGATATGAGTCAAACAGTTATTCTAGTATCAAAAACTGTAAATACTACAAAGTGTAAATATGATAATAGTCCCATCTAAAACGAAGGTTGGAAGATCCGTACGTCACAACCGGTAAATGAAGGTTGGGTTTTGATTTGACGATGTCCGTTTGGCCACTAACATGGGGTGAACAGCTGCGGTGTTTGCGCTCTATTCAATAGCATACAGTGAGACACACCTGCCCAGCAGCTCCGTTTTTGTTTACATGAGACAACATGTTGCACATTTCTTTTACTTAACAAATACTTAACCAAACACCTTAGATGTAAAATTGCGCAACTTAAACATCCTCTGCCAAAACGTCAAAATTAATTACAGATTTCTTGAGTTGTCTTAGATTAATTCTGGGGATTTTAAGGAAGTGAAATAGGCTTCCGTGTCTACAGTGTCTCATGGGGGACAAACACCATTAACCAATTGCAGAATCGGTCAGGAAACATGCCTCCAAGACTGAAAGCTTGTTTTTCTAATGAGCAACAGAAAAACACGAGCCAATCGGCGTGTTCAGTGGCTCTTTTAAAACTGCACATTTCTCTCCACTGCCAAGAGGTGGGCCACTAAATGTTTTGCCTGCAAGGTGGGGGGCCCCCCAGACATATCTTGCTTATGGCCCCCAAAAGGCTAGAGCTGGTCTTGTTCCTAAGCTTGTGTCTACCACTGTAAGGGTGGAATCATATTGAAAAGTCACTTAGCTACTGCGCGATGCTAACTTGGTTATCCATTGGCTACATAAGCATGATATTAACCGCTGTACCTTACCTTCTCTGTGCCATATGGCAGATGGAGACGATGAAGAAGGCGTACCACGGGGCCTGTAAGGAAGAGAAGCT
>NW_019956841.1:0-1120 GCF_002910315.2 Salvelinus sp. IW2-2015
TATATACATATACATATGAGATGAGTAATGTAGGGTATGTAAACATTATATTAAGTGGCAATGAAATGAAAGGGGTTCTTCAACAAAAAATCCACAACATTGTTGTTAGGATTAACTAGCCATTCTGGTGGAGAAAACTGCACTCTGGTAGCTAGCTACTGTAACGTTTGAAATAAATTGCACTAACTCCACACAAAAATAAACGTATAAAACCAAGAAAACAATATACAATATAGCTGCTCAACACATAGAACCCCCATATTGCTATGTGGCACAACAACAATACACCACGCTAGGGTCGTTCTCTAATCCTAATCCTATGATTCGATGGACAATATGTCAGTTCATATTTCAAATGCTTGAATTGGTTGGAGATATCCTCCAGAAGTGGTCATAATTACCATGTAGGTCTATGGAAAGGGGTAAGGCCTATGAGCCTCCTAGATTTTGTATTGAGGTCGATGTAGCCAGAGGAGGACGGGAAATAGCTGTCCTCTGGCTACACCATGGTGCTAGCCTAGAGTGTGTCATTGAGACTACTGTAGACCTTCATTGCAAAACAGTGTGTTTTAATCAGGTATTTGGTGATGTGAATATTTAGCATACAATAGTTTAATCTAAAAAGGATAACTTTTAATGTTTTCATTATTTAGGAGATATAAATATGCTTTACATGACATATATTTGCATGTAGGTTTGTAGAAGACAGATTGTTTCAAATCCATTTCCAGCTCAATTAGTTGGTTGTCAGAATGTGTCCAACTGATGTATTGTCAGAAGAATTTGGATCTAGTTATTCATCGTCAAAACCAAAGCCTGCACCGATGAATGCATGTACCTTAAATGGTTAATTCTCTTACATTTAAAATGAAGGAGTTATCAATGACGTACATTTATATTACATAGGTTTTTCTTGGGTTAAACAGTATTGTATATAGCAGTGGGTTTGCCAGAGGCTCAGTTGGGGGTGACTGAAAGGGAAATATGAACAATGCTGATTAGTGTTTCTGATATTCTCTCACTCACTCACTCACTCACTCACTCACTCACTCACTCACTCACTCACTCACTCACTCACTCACTCACGCTAAACAAAATCACATTGAGGTGATGGAAGAAT
>NW_019956842.1:0-1120 GCF_002910315.2 Salvelinus sp. IW2-2015
TCTCTCTCTCTCTCTCTCTCTCTCTCTCTCTCTCTCTCTCTCTCTCTCTGTCTCTCTCTCTCTCGAAAGTATGTGTGTTCTGAACAGGACTCTGGCCACAAAGTGAGTGACTGTGCATAGTAACGTGCCTAGCCGGTCGTATGCTCCAGTATTGACGTTTTCCTTTATCGACATGACCTATATCTGGTCTTCGCGGTGTAGGTAGTAACATAACCACACAGCTAGAGTTACTGAAGCCAACACGACTTCCTTTAAGGATCGCGTTCTGAAGAGCTATCCGCTCAATACATTCTTCTGAATGGATACTCCCACACATAACCGCTGTACAGCAGATGCCTGGTTGAATGGAAGCAGCTATATCGGCCTCACCGAATATATATCAGTCCTTGAAACACACACACATACTGTAGGCATTATCATCATCAATGGATCGCTGATTCTAGTAATAGTATATTGAGGTGCATTGCGGCAAACTTATTTTCACAATTCTCCTTGTAGCTGCACGCTGTGCTTGTCTCACCCCCAAATCTCCTTCTTATGGAGAATTCTGAATTAGGAGGGTGGCACATACATGATTCATCTGGTCCTGTGAAGAACGTTGTCAGGACAGGCAGACAGTCCAGTAGTTGTAGCTGTGGATGTGATTAGAGTGGGGAGTCTGTGTCCTGTTGGACTGTAGCGTCTGAGGCTGAGTGTTACACTAAATATGTGTGGGGGTGGTCACTTCTCCCTCTGTCTTTCACTCTCTTGCGCTCTGTCTCTCCTCCGCCCCATTTCCCTCCCTCCCTCCTGTCTCTTATACACATCTAGATGTGTATAAGAGACAGCCGCTATCTGGCTGGGTATACAGATCCCTCCCTGTCTCCACCTTCGGGCTTCAACCCCACCCCACTACTGTAGGAGAGAGGAACAGGGGCACATTAGGGAGGGCTGTCCTTGTGCAGTGTCCTGTCTGCTGTAGTGTAATATCCAGGTGGATGGGTTCAGTGTGTTAACCTGAGACGCGTGATCCTCAGTGACCTTGTCCAAGGAGCGTTCGTTCAGCTGTCTGATTCAGAGGAGGAAGTAAATCAACATGTCAGCACTTTATCACTGCTCTCCTTTCTCACTCTCTCTCTCT
>NW_019956843.1:0-1120 GCF_002910315.2 Salvelinus sp. IW2-2015
AATTTGGGACGTTAGCGTCCCACATACCCTAGAGAGGATAAGAAGGCACACCTGTTAATTGAAATGCATTCCAGGTGACTACCTCATGAAGCTGGTTGAGAGAATGCCAAGAGTGTGRAAAGCTGTCATCAAGGCAAAGGGTGGCTATTTGAAAATATAAAATATATTGTCACGGATTCCCCCGGTACTGCTGCTCATTCCGTGCACCAGCTCTGGAGGTCTACGTCACCGGCCTCTAACCATCACTGAACTGTTTCATTACGCACAACTGGTTCCTATTCCCCCTAATTAGTATGAGTATTATTGTTCCCTCTGTTCCCCATCGTCCTGGTTGATTATTGTTCCCATGTCCGTTGGTCTTGTAAGTACCTGTGCTTTGTTGTTTCGGCTTTCGTGCTGCGTGTAATGTGTACTCGTTATTACGGGTCTCGTCCCGTATATTGTTGTGCACTTGTTATTACGGGTCTCGTCCCGTGGATTGTTATTACGGGTCTTGTCCCGTGTATTTATTCAATGTTTAACCTTGCTCTTTTGTTTGGGTTACATCCTTGTGTTTTTGTATACATGTTTGTTTTGGGCTTCGTCCCCGTGCCTTTCATGGCATGTTGTATTTATGGGTGGAGTATTAAAACCCCCTATTACGTATTCCTGCGCCTGTCTCCAATCATTTCTACAACATGACATATATTTTGATTTAACACTTTTTTGGTTACTACATGATTCCATATGTGTTTTTACTAGTTTTGTGTGTAGAAAATAGTAYAAATAAAGAAAAACCCTTGAATGAGTAGGTGTTCTAAAACTTTTGACTGATTAGTGTATGTTGTAAACCTTCAGTCCTCGGCTAGGTTGTACAATAGCAACCTCATGATGTGTATAGGGAAAATTTGAGTATGATGTAGAAGCCTAAACCTATCAATGTTACATTGAGCTGGGTGAATGGAATATGATAGGCAGTCATCCAATATGCTGAAATAGAAATGTGGCCATGCTCATAATTTAAAAAAATAATTGTCCTCCCTCAACTTAAATGGCACTGACCGCCACTGCTACTTACAAATATTTACGAATTGGTTGTGGGAATTTCCATGTGGAGTTGATAAACATCAACAAATATGGC
>NW_019956844.1:0-1119 GCF_002910315.2 Salvelinus sp. IW2-2015
TACTGTTGGCATGACACAGGACTGATGGTAGCGCTCACCTTGTCTTCTCCGGACAAGCTTTTTTCCGGATGCCCCAAACAATCCGAAAGGGGATTCATCAGAGAAAATGACTTTACCCCAGTCCTCAGCAGTCCAATCCCTGTACCTTTTGCAGAATATCAGTCTGTTCCTGATGTTTTTCCTGATCTTCTCCACTAGGGACAGTAACACATCTTCTCCACTAGGGACAGTAACACATCTTCTCCACTAGGGACAGTCTAACACACAACTGGAAACGACATGGGACGTAAGCAGAATTATTCTCATCTTTGGCTTCAATTGTCCAGACTACTGTCTCATTTGAATGAATATGTGAGAAATGTGATGTGTTCAGAGATTAGATTTGAAATATATTTAAATATATTGCTGCATCTGCGGTCTTTTCCACCATCTATAGGCCAATAGAAACCTTTGAGGTTTGAATTATGTGAAACTATTCTTCTTGGAACTGGAGTCTCATGCCCACGGAATGTCATAAAACAAATTCAATATGCAGACAGAGCCGGGGTAATTGTGAACAATTGTGACGACCACACGAGGAACACAAGAAAGCTTTTCATGATTAAAACAAATAGCTGAGTCCAGACTAGACCAGTATTTCTCTCTCTCTCTCCCTCAATTCAACGGGGCGTTATTGGCATGGGAAACGTGTTTACATCGCCAAAGTAAGTGAAATAAAAATAAACAAAAGTGAGACGACACAAAACAACATCAACAAAAAACGATTTTGAATTTAACAGTAAAAATACTTTTCAAGTGTCTCTGTCTCTCGATCATCCCAAATGGCATCCTCTCCCTTATATAGTGCACTACTTTGGACCATATAGGCCTCTGGTCAATGGGCCCTGGTCAGAGGTAGTGTATTATATAGGGAATGGGCCCTGGTCAGAGGTAGTGTATTATATAGGGAACGGGCCCTGGTCAGAGGTAGTGTATTATATAGGGAACGTAACCTGGACCAACAGCCATCCTAACGTCTAACCCATATCCCTGGTCGTAACCTGGACCAACAGCCATCCTAACGTCTAACCCTTATCCCTGGTCGTAACCTGGACCAACAGCCATCCTAACGTCTAACCC
>NW_019956845.1:0-1119 GCF_002910315.2 Salvelinus sp. IW2-2015
TATACTTTATTGATTCACATGCAGGTCTGCCAGAAGCGAAATATAAAAACTGTAGAAAACTGAAAAATCACATCACTAAGCAGGTTTCCATCCTTTTATGCCTGTAAAATACATGTCGAATAATTTTTTTTATGACAGGCTTGATGGAAACAGAACATTTGTCAGTAAACTTTCCAAATGTTGACAAAACAAAATATGCTAGACAAGATGGGATCTTTTTGTGTTGGTAAAAATTATTATGCGACAAATGTCGGTGGAAACGCTTTTATGCACAAATATTGATATAATAACCATCATAGTGAAGTAAATTTGGAGTCACGCGATGACATGTTGTGTGGTCCTCCCACTACGACTCAGGAAACCATGCAGTTTATTAAGCTACAGATGAAATAAATGAGGATGAACTTCACAGGATGGTGAAAGTGCAAGGTGATGCGCTTGATGCTCTTTTCAATAAATATTGAGGGTCTTATTCTGGTGACATGATCAGCAATGCTTGGCTGCCATTTGACAAATAAAAATAATCTTGCTCTTTTGTCCATAATAATCTCATCATGTAGACTAGATAGCATTTTTATAGTATACTAGATAGTATTTTCATAGTATTCTAGATAGTATTTTCATAGTATACTATATTGTATTTTTATAGTATACTAGATAGTATTTTAAAAGTATACTAAATAGTATTTTTTAAAGTATACTAGATAGTATTTTTTTTTATAGTACACTACATAGTATTTTTATAGTATACTAGATAGTATTTTTTAAAGTATACTAGATATATATTTTTTATAGTATACTAGATAGTATTTGCATAGTATACTAGATAGTATTTTTTTTTAAATATAATACTAGATAGTATTTTTGTAGTGTAATAGATAGTATTTTTATAGTATACCAGGTAGTATTTTTTATAGTATACTACATAGTACTTTTATAGTATACTAGACAGTATTTTATAGTATACTGGATAGTATTTTTATAGTATACTAGATATGATTTTTATAGAATACTAAATAGAATTTTTTATTGTATACTAGATAGTGTTTTTATAGTAGAAGTTAGTGTAATATCTTACAGTATGTTGTTCTTGTCTATTACTGTTCTGTATTTTGTCAT
>NW_019956846.1:0-1119 GCF_002910315.2 Salvelinus sp. IW2-2015
CGCATCTTGCTTCAATTTGTTTTAGGTCCTTCAATACATCTCTCTTACATTATTTTAGCTAAACTTATAATTTACTGGAAACCAGGTTTAGATGTGTTTTTTCTCTCCAAAATGTGAGTTACTGTCGGACTTTAATAATTGTAAGCAGTCCTACAAACCCAAAAGGTTTTAATTTGAGAAAGTTTAATATTTGAGGCATACAAATTAACAGTCTTAAAATATTTGATGATTAGTTGAATCAGGTGTGTAAGTGCTGGTAAGAACAAAATGATTGAGAAACCCTGAGATAAACATAAAACCATATAATTGAAAAGCTCCTCCACCATCTTTACCAGACGTTTTACTGATAACATGTAGGCCTACTGATTAGTTTACACTTTGAAAACTGCTGTCTGTCAGCAACTCAGCTAGTAGCAGTTCTACTAATTAGTAATATCTCATTACAGATATTCATTCTCTTACTCTGTCCATTATAATTAATTATTTTTCAGAAATACTTACTTATTTGTCAGTCATCTCCATATAGCGTTTTCTGCTCTGTCGTCTCAAAATGGATCCTGTACAAAATAACAACTTGACTTTCTGTTCAGCTCAGCCGCCTCCCGAGTGGTGCAGAGTCCCGCCTCTTGCATCTCAGTGTAAGAGAGCGTCACTGCAGTACCTGGTTAGAATCCAGGCTGCATGACTCATTATGATATAAAAAGCTAAACTGATCTGAGATCAGCTCTCATATGAATACTGTTACATGTTGACAGCAGTATCATTATGATATAAAAAGCTAAACTGATCTGAGATCAGCTCTCCTATGAATACTGTCACATGTTTACAGCACCTCACCAACTGACCATCTGGCCCATAGAGTCTAAATGACTATACACTACGCTGCACACCGCATCAACGGGGATGTGGTGGAGGGTAGACGCGCGGAAGCACCTTTTAATTTGTAAAATAGTGTTTACTCAACTTTGTATTTTGTTATTATCGTTTCCCACTTATCATGCGTTCCCAACGTTAAGTCTACATTCCATCGTGGAAACCGGGTC
This sequence comes from Salvelinus sp. IW2-2015, assembly GCF_002910315.2. Classification (NCBI taxonomy): domain Eukaryota; kingdom Metazoa; phylum Chordata; class Actinopteri; order Salmoniformes; family Salmonidae; genus Salvelinus; species Salvelinus sp. IW2-2015. Next base: position 1,044 of record NW_019956846.1, read on the forward strand.
CAGGTTGGTTAGCATGATAAAGAATAATATCTCAAGGTTACTCTGTCTGTTGAATGTCTGACTACGACCTAACTTT
>NW_019956847.1:0-1119 GCF_002910315.2 Salvelinus sp. IW2-2015
GTACATCACTGGGGCCATGCTCCCTGCCATCCAGGACCTATATACTAGGCGGTGTCAGAGGAAAGCCCAAAAAGTCAAAGACTCCAGTCACCCAAGTCAAAGACTGTTCTAGAGCGCCAAGTCTAGGACCAAAAGACTCTTCTCCCAAGCCATAAGACTGCTGGACAATTAATCAAATGGCCTCCCAGACTAAATACCTCGACTAACCTGTACCCCCGCATATTGACTCGGTACCGGTATGCCCTGTATATAGTCTCGTTATTGTTATTTTGTTGTGTTACTTTTTATTATTTTTTACTGTAGTTTATTTGGTAAATATTTTCTTAACTCTTTTTTGAACTGCATTGTTGGTTAATGGTAAGTACTCCACGTTAAGGTCTACACCTGTTGTATTCGGCGCATGTAACAAATAAAGTTTGATTTGATTTGACATTGTAAATAATGGTATTGGCACTGACTCTGGAACTAACCCTGTATGTGGCTTATATACTTTATCATGTTCTTCTTATTTCTATTTCATTGTTTATGTTTTTTTCAACAACTTTTTTTATATTACTACTTATATTGATTACTGCATTGATGGGATAGAGCTTTCAAGAAAAGCATTTCACTGTACTTGTGCACATGACAATAAAACTTGAAACTTGAAAGACACACTTACCTGTTACTTCTGCTATCCAAATACAAAGGTCTCATTGAAAAGACGGGTTTAGACGCACAAAAGTCGCATTGTGGTCAGATTGTGTTCAGATCTGGCTGACCACTTCAGGTGGGGGTCAGGGACGTATTGTGTGCGGATTTCTCTTCAGTCTGGATGCAATCAAGCTACCATAAGTGCATACACTAGGTGACATCATCAGCACTCTGCCCACAGCACATCTTTTTTCATTTCATTTTTTTCACATTGAAATACGTTCCTAGTGTTCGAAGAAAGTGTTTGCTGACTTCATAAATGCTAGCCAGCTAGCTTATTTAGAAAAACATTTGTTAGAGTTATGCTAAACTGTTTGCAATCCCTTTAGCTTTGCTAGCTAGCTTACTYGCTAGTMACAGASGTTAGCTGGCTAGTTAGCTACAGTACAGTAGTTGGCTACTGCCATCAAGTTGTTGTGTTATCAT
>NW_019956848.1:0-1119 GCF_002910315.2 Salvelinus sp. IW2-2015
CCAAATCTAACTGCCTGTAGCTCAGGATCTGAAGCAAGGATATGCATATTCTTGATACCATTTGAAATGAAACACTTTGAATTTTGTAGAAATGTAAAATTAATGTAYGAGAATATAACACATTAGATCTGGTAAAAGATAATACAATGAAAAAAACATGTGTTTTATTTATTTTTCGTTCCATCATCTTTGAAATGCATGAGAAAGGCCATTATATGACTTAGGAGTCTAGGCGCAATTTAGATGTTGACCACTAGATGACAGCAGTGTATATGCAACGTTTTAAACTGATCCAAAGAACCATTGCATTACTGTTCAAAATGTTGTATCAAGRCTGCCCAAATGTGCCTAATTGGTTTATTGATATATTTTCAAGTACATAAATGTGCACTCTCCTCAAACAATAGCATGGCATTCTTAGGATTTATTAATCAAATTTGAGAATTTATGTAAGAATATTTGTTATGTGTCCTTACACCTATAGACTGGCAGTTCTGCCCTGAACATTCTCCTAAATTGTTGTAAATGGAGCAGAGATGAGATGTTAGCAGAAGAATCACATGCAAGTAAATTTGGGAACACCTGGGTGTTTTTACTCATATAACGATAACCCCAAGCATGCACATTTCATAATGATTCGGGGAATGATGCCCATCAATGAAGCAGAGTGAGTTCTCACAATGATGTCCACAAAACAGTTTTATTCAATTTAATAAATTTTAATGTTTATAGTATGTACAGAAACGGAACTCTCATTTACTCACCAAAGGAACTCACTCACTATTAAATATTCCTTCAAGTAAAGCTACCCTAATTTATGGCTTCCAGGGTTTTAGTCTGGCCCTCCACAGACTGTATACCACACCACACCACTCTGCCTGCCGGATATTCTGCAGCCCACACTTTCATGTTTATTGTTCTTATATTAATGAGACAATTTTCCGAAAATAATTCCCTAAAAGGATCCTCCATTGTCCAGTAATATCAAGACAGTGTGTCTAGCCAGACCTAACAGACAAATTTAAATGGCCTAATGGACAAAATAGTAGACATCTTACCATGCTTGGTATTTGCAACTCCCTCTCTCTCTCTTGCTCTCTTTCTCTCTCTCTCTCTCTC
>NW_019956849.1:0-1119 GCF_002910315.2 Salvelinus sp. IW2-2015
ATATATATATATATATATATATATATATATATATATATATATATATATATATATATATATATATATATATATATATATATATATATATATACACACAAGTACAGTTTCAGCATATTAAAAGTTACATTAGAACAAACCAGGCTTCATTTGATCAATATCGTGGAAGTCATTATATGAGGTAAACTCAAAGTTGCAACTGAAAATGTTGATAATTCCTCTGGTGAGTTGATCAGTTTCTTGCTGCATGCTTCTTGCCTGGATGGTGGCTCAGAGTAACCAAGGGGAAAACTTCCTTTCTTAAAGATACAGCGACATTTTCAGAATGTATTTATTTTAATTTTATTTAAACTTTATTTAACTAGGCAAGTCAGTTAAGAACAAATTATTATTTACAATGACGGCCTACCCCAGCCAAACCCTAACCCAGATGACGCCGGGCCAATTGTGCACCGCCCTATGGGACTCCCAATCACGGCCAGTTGTGATACAGCCTCAAATCGAACCAGGGTCTGTAGTGACGCCTCGAGCACTGAGATGCACTGCCTTAGACCGCTGCGCCACTTGGGAGCCTCAAGTTCCAGACTCCATTTTCTTAGAATGTAATAGGCTACTGCAATTTCAGGAAAAAATATCTATAAAACAAGTCTCAAATATAAGGACAATGTTTATACATTTCAACTGTTTCAAAAACCTTGCTCTGCTATTTAATTAATTAAATATTTTTACCATATGAATGTTGGGCTCAATGAAACAATTCTATTTACATTGCCCTGCATAGAGGGGGGCAACTGCTGGGCGAGTGTTGTGCGTGACCTCCGGAGGTAGCTTTCGAGACGTGAGAAATACGCTCTTTTACATTACATTAATGGCTCTCGAAAATCGATACCTCTCGATAATCTCTTGAAATTCTCCTTAATTCTCGTCAATTACAATAGACCCTCAGTCTCAACCCCTATTCTTCTCCTCTCTGTCTCAGCGACTACACATGGGCGTAGAGCTAATCACCACAATACATTCCTTATTTAGGGGATGTCTGGCAGGGGGTCTGGAAGGGGGAAGAAGAGGGAGGATAGGGGGGGGTCCCCATGATACTAAGAGGCTGTGTCTTATTTCGGAGGG
>NW_019956850.1:0-1119 GCF_002910315.2 Salvelinus sp. IW2-2015
GTGCACACTGAGGAAGAAGGATAAAAGCACAAGCCAGGCCTGGCGGACGCAGACACTCTCCCTCTCTCTGACTCCATATTATCTCCAGTCTTGAGTGGTGAGATATCTCCTTCCTTCTTCTCTCCCTTCAACTTTGAACCGTGAACCTCTGGCCAGAAACGTCAATGTCTCTCATGGTACATTATCATGGGACAAATATTAAAAGAGTAAAGGACTAAAACACGAGAAAGTAAAGGAGTAGGGGACAGAGAAAATGCAGGATGATGTGATGTGAGACCAGGTTTGGTGATATACTGGGGCTTTGGTATGGTCTAATGCACAGTGTTCATCAGGGTAGAAGACATAGGTAGACTAGGGTCTAAGAACAAGGGCATAAGTGGAGAGTACACTACAATAGAAGTAGCAAGACAACTGAATGGTCCAAATATATTCTTCAAAGTGCAATTACATTAATCCTCCATGTCTTCTCACCTCCTCCACCCGCTACATACAATCTCAAACACTTGATCTTTCCCATTTCATTTAATTTGTGGTTACTGAGACATATTCTACTGTATTCATCCAGTGAGGGACAGGAATTAGTTTGGAGTTTGTCTTTTCTCATCTTCTCCTCTTTTTCTTTCTCTTTTTCACAGCTCTGGTATTTTCTCTGTTCCTCCTGTCAGGCAGAGAAGAGGTGAGGGAAAGAAGAATGGAGGGAGTCTTTCTTCACCACAGGCATACCAGTGTGTGTCATTGTGAATCTTCCTCAGGGGTGACACGATGAGGCGACAGCAGGGACACCTGATTAACGCTGAGCCGCATCTCCTAAAAGTTTTATTCGATTTTTTCAACGTTGTCTTCCTGTCGGTCACCTTGCTGGAGCAGCAGACTGATGTGTCCAATATGGAGGAGGTGTTGTAAAAATAAAGATAATAGTTTTAAAAATGTGTTACCTATAGTGTGCCGTTGTAMTCATAGGATCTGTCAGGTGCAATTAAAAATGCAATATGTTGTCCTTTTAGTGGCCTGCGTTGAGATATGCTTTCTCCCTCAGCAGGTGACACAGGGGGAATGGTCGCTGTCATCCATCAACCAAGTGATCCATTGGCTCAATGTGATACGGCCCACCAATAACGC
>NW_019956851.1:0-1118 GCF_002910315.2 Salvelinus sp. IW2-2015
CTATGTTGCTCTGTCTGTATGCTATGTCTTGCTTGTCCTATGTTGCTATGTCTTGCTTGTTCTATGTTGCTATTGTCTATATTGTAATTGTTTTTAATAACCTGCCCAGGGACTGCGGTCGAAAATTAGCCGGCTGGCTAAAACCGGCACTTTTACTGAAACGTTGATTAATGTGCACTGTCCCTGTAAAAATAAAAATAAACTCAACTCAACAGAAGAAAAAAACTTTATTTCGGGGTTGTGCCTGGTCGTCATTATTTACCACAGCCACAAAGTCATAAACCCCGTCTATTTCTAAAATGTATATTCTTAAAATGTGATTTTTAACCTAACCACACTGCTAACATTATGCCTAACCTTAACTTTAAATTAAGACCAAAAAGCATATTTTTGTTTTCATGATTTTTTACGATGTAGCCAATTTTGACTGTACGTGGTTGTGTTAACTAGTGGAAACCGTTGTGCCTGTTGTTCACATGCATATCTGCCCTCTCATTGACTAGAATGGTCCCACCTGATCTTGCCTCCTCCCGACTGCATTCCATTTTTTAATACATTTATTTTGATTTTTAGAGCGGCCACTAGAGTATCTGGTCAATATAATGGATAATCTGTGACGCAGAAACAAACTATGTAAAGGAAATTATTGCGCCATCTGGAGGCCGGTTGGACTAGACCCAGGTCACATCAGCATAAATTGGCTTGGCCATTGAGATGCATCTGACACATTATGTTTCATATCATCAACATTCTCCTTGTCTTTCTCTCTCTAAGGTCCATCATGCAGATGCTGAGAGAGAAGAAGACTTTGTTAACGGAGATCCTGTCTGCGGAATCCAGCTACATCCTTCAGCATGTGCAACAGGAGGAAATAGTGACTAATCGTGACTACAACAACSTAAACATCCCCAATCAGTACGATGAGAAGACTGTCGTCAACCTGCTGGATAAAGTGATGAATAAATGAATAATTCATAATAAATGAATGAATAAAGGAGACACAAAATGCTGTGAACTCGTGAACCTGCTACAGAAACCACATATTATAAAAAACTACCCTAGACTGGAGGAAATATTCAACAACCACACAGAACCCAGTGACCACACCTTCAACCCAG
>NW_019956852.1:0-1118 GCF_002910315.2 Salvelinus sp. IW2-2015
GTTCTAGATCAGGGATCATCAACTAGACTCAGCTGTGGGCCAATTCTTTCTTGAGGGGATGGTCGGGTGGCCAGAACATATTTTTAGACTGCAAATTGACCGCAAGAAGCCTAAAAATATATAGTATTTGACTAAAACAATTTCAAACCTTGATTACATTTGGGAACAACACATCTGTTGTAATGATTGGGCGGTGAGTTGGAAGCAGGTGCAACGTTTTAAAACAACAAAACCAAGAACACGAAACTAACATAAAGCAGAACGCTGATACACAAGAACAATACCAACTGGTGAGTGACATATAAAAGGAGAGGAAATGAAGGCAATTGAGTGCAGGTGTGAATCATAATGATTCACAGGTGCGCGCAATGATGAGTGCCAGGTGTGCATACTGATGAATCCCAGGACCGGTGGTTAGTACTCTGGCGACGTCGTATGCCGGAGGGGAGGAACAGATGTGACAGTACCCCCCTCTGACGTGCGGCTCCATCCGCAGGACAACATCGATGAGGGGGACGACCCCGAGGACAAGGAGCGGGTCGGTCCAGGCGGCGAAGGTTCGCTGTCCATATGTACCCAAGGTTCCGATGGTCGGTGAGGATGACGAATGGTTCCTTGGCACCTTCCAGCCAGTGTCTTCACTCCTCTAATGCCAACTTCACCACCAACTGATGTGGAACCAGAGGGGACAGGAAAGTAGGTCTTCCGCCATTCAGGTGACCAGTCGGTGATTCTCATCCTCGACCATGAGATGGTAGTGTTATGGCGCTGAAGCCAAGGTAGACCGAGGATGATCTTGTGAACTGGTGATGAAGGGGATGTTTTCCTGGTGATTGGGCTCCACGGTGAGGGTGAGTGGTTGGGTGATGTGTGTGATGGTTCCGGATCATTGAGGCCGACAGTCTAGACCTTGAACCGGAAAAGGAGAGGAGAGTGGGTGGGTAGTAATATTGAGAGAGGAGGCAAGTGTCTGATCCATAAACTTCCCCACGGCACCAGAATCCACTAAAGCTGTAGACACAGGGCATGAGGGACAGTCAGCCAGAGTGATGGGTACTAAAAAGAGTTTAACAGGCAGAGCAGTAGATGGAATACTCACTCCTGGTCCAGGGGATGTA
>NW_019956853.1:0-1118 GCF_002910315.2 Salvelinus sp. IW2-2015
CATCATGTCATAACCAAAAAAGTGTTGGCTGCACTTGTTGGCTGCTTTTCCTTCACTCTGCGGTCCAACTCATCCCAAACCATCTCAATTGGGTTTGAGGTCGAGTGATTATGGAGGCAAGTCACCTGATGCAGCAGTCAATCACTCTCCTTCTTGGTCAAACAGCCCTTACACAGCCTGGAAGTGTTTTTTGGGTCATTGTCCTGTTGAAAAACAAATGACAGTCCCACTAATAGCGAAAACCAGATGGGATGGTGTATCGCTGCAGAATGCTGTGGTAGCCATGCTGGTTAAGTGAACCGTTTAATTCTAAATAAACCACTGGCAGTGTCACCAGCAAAGCACACCCACAACATCACACCTCCTCCATGCTTCATGGTGGGAACCACACATGCAGAGATCATCTGTTCACCTACTATGCGTTTCACAAAGACACGGCGGTTGGAACCAAAAATCTCAAATTTGGACACATCGGACCGAGCTGTTCTTTTACCAAGTAGGTCTGTGTTCTGTATACCACCCCTGCCTTTTCACAACACAACTGCTTGGCTCAAATGCATTAAGATGGAAAGAAATTCCACAAATTAACTTTTAACAAGGCACACCTATTTACTGAAATGCATTCCAGGTAACTACGTCATGAAGCTGGTTGAGAGGATGCCAAGAGTGTGCGACGCTATCATCAAGGCAAAGGGTGGCTACTTTGATGAATCTAAAATATTACATATTTTGATTTGTTTAACACTTTTTTTGGTTACTACATGATTCCATATGTGTTTTCATAGTTTTGATGTCTTCACTATTATACTAAAATGTAGAACATAGTAAAAATAAAGAAAAACCCTGGAATGAGTGTGTCCAAACTTTTTGACTGGTACTGTATGTTAATGTGATATTTCAGTTTTTAAATTTGTATACTTTTAGTAACATTTCTAAAAACCTATTTTTGCTTTGTCATTATGGGGTATCGTGTGTAGATAAATGAGGGTAAAAACTATTTAATCAATTTGAGAATAAGGCTGTAACCTAACAAAAATTTTCAAAATGTGAAGTGGTCTTAATACTTAACGAATACACTGTATAGTCTACTGTACAAATAATTTTATTGCGCCATACAA
>NW_019956854.1:0-1117 GCF_002910315.2 Salvelinus sp. IW2-2015
TGATGCAGTGTATCACAGAGGTTAAATGCAAATGAAATTATCCTGCAATGTTCTGTAATTTTGGTATTGCATCAAAACCCCAGTTCTTGCAATTCTACAGTAATTTTGTATGTTTATGTGCGTTACTGATATTTATAAAAATCATATTTCTCAACTGAAAAATGTATTTTAATTCAGTCAATATGGCCAAACATTAATTATAGCACAGAGCTAGAAGAACCATTTCCAACTATATAGCCTACCTTTATTGCAAATTGGCCACATTTAACACCATCAGTACAATTTATATAGACATATTTGCAAATACTCTTATACACAAATGTATCAGTCAAGTTATATTTCATACAAAACCTTGATGCAAAAATTACAATTCTCTTTTCTTAATAATCTGTTTTTATGTAGAAAAATAATGTCATTGAATTGTACCCCAGAGAAAACAATATCTGATTTATCTATATTCGGCCAGCAGAGGGTGCTGTGTAGGGCACACGCATTTATCAATTACATTTAATCTGAACAAAATTTCAATTTTCATGAGTGGGAGATGCAAACATTGGGTGAAAAATCTGTGTAATTGGAAACGCTTTGGATAGATTCTGGCACAAATGGGTTTGTGCCCAAAATGATCTGATGCATCCTGAAATAGCGTTTAGGGGGATGAATGCAGTTTATGCTGCACCCCACACAGAGGTAGAGACAGTCATAAACCTTGCAACCAGCTCCTGTGTCCTTAAGCTTACCTCATCATGCTCTCATTGTCACCAACACTGCCTCCATCTCTGTGTCCTCTCTGGACCAAAGGAGAGGCTGGGAGTGTGGGAACAGAGAGAAAAGGATGGAAAGACAAAAGAGAAGGGACCTGGTGCATGGGGAGGTTTGGAACAGGAGCGATACTCTCAGATCAGCCTACGTGTGTGCCTGTGTGGCGAAGCATTGGGGAGGAAGTGTTATGGTGCGTTTGTGTGTGTGTGGCGGAGATGGGAGTAGTTTTGCTGTGTGTGTGTGGGGAGGGGGGAGAATCGAGAGATGAAGAGAATGAGCGTGCCGCTTAGGAAATGTCACACTGGGAAGATTTGCAGGTTTTGATCCAGGCAAATTAATGCAAAACCCCAGTGCA
>NW_019956855.1:0-1117 GCF_002910315.2 Salvelinus sp. IW2-2015
GTAATAAGGCATGTATATACACACGCGGAATCATGTAGTAACCCAAAAAGTGTTAAACAAATCAAAATATATTTTATATTTGAGATTCTTTAAAGTAGCCACCTTTTGCCTTGACAGCTTTGCACACTCTTGGCATTCTCTTTTGGTTACTTGGTATTCTCTTTTGGTTACTACTGTGCATTCGGAAATTTTTCAGACCCCTTGACTTTTTCCACATTGTTACATTACAGCCTTATTCTAAAATGGATCAAATGTTTTTCCTCATCAATCTACACCCAATACCCCATAATGACAAAGCGTAAACAGGTTTTTAAATTTTTCCAAATGTATTACAATTAAAAAACAGATACCTTATTTACATAAGTGTTCAGCCCCTTTGCTATGAAACTCAAAATTGAGCTCAGGTTTATCCTGTTTCCATTGATCATCTGTGAGATGTTTTTTGAACTTGATTGGAGTCCACCTGTGGCAAATTCAATTGATTGGACATGATTTGGAAAGGCACACCTGTCTATATTAGTTCCCACAGTTGACAGTGCATGTCAGAGCAAAAACCAAGCCATGAGTTCGAAGTAATTGTCCGTAGAGCTCTGAGACAGGATTGTGTCGAGGCACAGATCTGGGGAAGGGTACCAGTGGCCTCATCATTCTTAAATGGAAGAAGTATGGAACCACCAAGACTCTTCCTAGAGCTGGCCATCCGGCCAAACTGAGCAGTCGGGGGAGAAGGGCCTTGGTCAGGGAGGTGACCATGACCCCATGGTCACTCTGACAGAGCTCCAGAGTTCCTCTGTGGAGATTGAAGAACCTTCCAGAAGGACAACCATCTCTGCAGCACTCCACCAATCAGGCCTTTATGGTAGAGTTTGCCAGACGGAAGCAACTCCTCAGTAAAACGCACATGACAGCCCGCTTGGAGTTTGCCAAAAGGCACCTGGACTCTGACCATGAGAAACATGATTCTCTGGTCTGATGAAACCAAGATTGAAATCTTTGGCCTGAATGCCAAGCATCATGTCTGGAGGAAACCTGGCACCATCCTTACAGTGAAGCATGGTGGTGGCAGCATCATGCTGTTGGGATGTTTTTCAGCGGCAGGGACTGGGAGACTAGTCAG
>NW_019956856.1:0-1117 GCF_002910315.2 Salvelinus sp. IW2-2015
GAGGAGGTAGTGGATGAGGAATGCACCAACAGAGAATGTTATCGTGTTAGATGTAGTCTCTCTCATGTATCGGGTACATTTTTGCAGGCACTTTACCTGTTTCTCCTCTCACCTACGCTCTTACAGTATTCCGATTACAATAATGACAGCAGAAGTCGTAGTAATAGTAAAAGTAGTGATTGTGGTTGTGGCTATAGGCCTTCATTTTAAAGAGCAGATCAGTATGCCATCCAGGTCCTATATCTGGCCACATTGACAGCACCAGTTTGGTATAGCAGTCCCAACTAAAGGCAGACTTAATCCTCAACTCTAACTACAGAGCTATATGATACTGGCTCGGGTTTAAAGTTCACTTCTCATCCTGTCCCCAGCCTCAGACAAAAAAAGCTAATATTCTGTTTTATCGAACACCTGTTGTTTTCATTGGAAGAAATACAAGGCAATTCTGCTTGAAATTAGAGAAGATAAGAGCAGAGCAATGTGGTAATGAGTAGACCTCTCGAGTCAATATTCAATAATAGCCTATCTTCTTTTTGAGTTGATACCTCTCTCATTCCTCTGATTTTTTTATTCACTGAAATATACCCCTTGAGTTTTGAAGAATGTGACTGAAAGGCTATGGCTGTCTCGCCCTATCCCATGAATCACGAAATACTGTTTGTTCTGTGAAAATATCGGAAGGACGTTTTGAACGTTTAATGATGTTTAAAATAGCCCTAAATTCAATCTCACGGAATATTTCTAGTTATGAAATCTTATTACTCTACAACTAACAGGGCATTTCTGAAACCGATTTAAATGTCTAATAGGCCCATGTAACATACTTTACAGAATTATTGTATTTAAAAAGCCCATAGGTAAATTAAAATATAATACTTGAACATAATTTAATTGCCTTTTTATTTAAATTGTATACTTTTATTTGGGCGAGATAGATAAACTGGATATGACTTTGCTTTGTCGATAAATTTCGTTAATTCTCTTACTGCACTCTTGCCTTTTTGATTGTTTTACTGTGACCAAATTCAAATGAGACAGAATTGGTCTTTTATTTAGAGGGACAATGGTCCATTTCAGTAGCAGTAGCCCTTATCCGTTGGTAATCTGTAGTTGTAGC
>NW_019956857.1:0-1117 GCF_002910315.2 Salvelinus sp. IW2-2015
CCACCGGTCCACAGGACTCTATTATTTATAATCAGCTCTCCGACAATGAACACTTACACAGACCAGCCAAATCACAGAGGTGTGTGTGTGGGGGTGTTGGGGTGTGTGTGTGTGTGTGTGTGTGTTCCTGTGCGTGTGTGTTCCATCATCTCAACCTTGAGGAACGTATTCCTCCACAACACCTTTCACCGTCGGCCTTTCATTCAAGCCAAGTGGATCTTTAACAGCCATCAGCCCAGTGAAATACATCTAGGCCTGGTCTGACTTCAGCTCCAGCCCTAACCTCCCAGCACTTAGCCAGTCAAATAAACACTAAGATAAGATGTCAGCTTTCAATCTTCTCTGCCGACGTTGAAGCCGCTGCCAAAGACAACATGCACAGCTTGTCTCTCGGCAGCAAAGATTCTTTTCTTGGTGAGGAGAGTGTTTTGTTGGTTGTGTTGTTACATCGTACTGCCATTACGGCATGTGTAGTCTGCATTCCACTGTAATTGGGTAACATTTGGAAGCCCTAAGGGGTGTAGGGGGAGGGTAAAGGGGTGATGTAGTTGCTTATGTGTGTGCGTATTTAAGGCTAGATTAGAGAACAGTCAACACACACACACACACACACAAACCAACTTCCTCAGTGTAGACAAAAGCACACGAAACGCCGTATGCTGCAAAAACTAACACTAACTCGCTACTTTCCCAATGTGCTTTTCCTGAGAATTTATTAAGTATTCAGAGTTGATTGTTTCCTCGAGGAAACGTTTCTTGTTTCTTCCTATTCACCATGTTCCTGCAGAGAAGAAGAGGAAGTGATGAGAAAGTAAGATGATACAGAGAGACCGCGTAGGAACGAGGCCAATGATTACAAAGATAAACAACCTCTCCTTCTGTTTAATCTGGTCTATAGCGCCTACTTCACAACCGCACAATCTCATTGTGATGGCTTCCTTTTGTGTCTTTGTTTCCCTCTCTGCATTCAGAAGCAGCAGTTAGTGATTCATAAAAAAAAGTCACAAGTGTTCCTTTTCCAGTGACTGCATTATGGAATCTACTCATCTCTCCCCGTGGCCCCGCTCCACCCCCCGGTCCCTCGCCACAGGGATGCCAGGCCTACAGATGAATAGCA
>NW_019956858.1:0-1116 GCF_002910315.2 Salvelinus sp. IW2-2015
CACTAGTCCATGACAGTAGTCTCTACATCAGGTCATTAGTCCATGACAGTAGTCTCTACAGAGAGAGAGAGAGAGAATGAGGGCGAGGTTGAGAGAGAGAGACTGAGGGAGGTAGAGGAAGAGAGAGACCTAGAGACTGAGGGAGAGGTAGATGTAGATAGAGAGAGATTGAGGGAGAGGTAGAGAGAGATAGATGGCCTGAGGCCAAACCACACAACCAACAACATTGGACACTTTATGGAACACAGAGCCTTCACTATCTCATCCTGGAATATCCAAGGCCTGAGTTCATCTGCCTTTGGCCTAAAGAGCAGGAACCTGGACTTCATCAAAGAAATCAGAAATACAGACATTGTCATCCTACAAGAAACCTGGTAAAGAGGAGACGGACCCACTGGTTGTCCTCTAGGTTACAGAGAGCTGGTAGTCCCATCCACCAAACTACCAGGTGTAAAACAGGAAAGGGACTCAGGATGTATGCTAATTTGGTATAGAGCAGACCTAACTCACTCCATTAAATTAATCAAAACAGGAACATTTTACATTTGTCTAGAACTTCAAAAGGAAATGATCTTAACAGAGAGAAATGTCCCCCTGTGTGCTACCTATATCCCCTCACTAGAATCCCTATACTTTAATGAAGACAGCTTCTCCATCCTGGAGGAGGAAATTAATAATTTCCAGGCCCAGGGACATGTACTAGTCTTTGGCGACCTAAATGCCAGAACCGGACAATAACCTGACACCCTCAGCACACGGGGACAAACACCTGCCTGCAGGTGACAGCATTCCCTCCCCCATATGCCCCCCTAGGTACAACTATGACAACATAACCAACAAAAACGGGTCACAACTCCTGCAGCTCTGTCGCACGCTGGGTATGTACATAGTCAATAGTAGGCTTCGAGGGGACTCCTATGATAAGTACACCTACAGCTCATCTCTTGGCAGTAGTACTGCAGACTACTTAATCACTGACCTCAACCCAGAGTCTCTCAGAGCGTTSACAGTCAGCCCACTGACACCCCTATCAGACCACAGCAAAATCACAGTCTACTTGAACAGAGCAATACTCAATCATGAGGCATCAAAGCCAAAGGATCTGAGTAATATTAA
>NW_019956859.1:0-1116 GCF_002910315.2 Salvelinus sp. IW2-2015
TGTTGTCAATTACGTGTAGGTGTATTATCAAGAAATATATGTCCACTGTCAGACTTATAGGTTAAAGAAATGGCCTGTGATTGACAGCTGATGTTTTTACTGGGAAGGAATGCCTTTATGTTCAAGACCGCTCTAACCTTCAAACTCTGGCATCATTACATTATCACCACAAGATGGCAGTCTTGTTCAGCTTCTCAAGAGAGCACTAGCAGAACATTCAATTAACTCCTTTCTCCAGCAATAACATTCATTAAATACATTCATTTGAAAATAATAAGTGTTATTGTTCTGCATGTAGTTGCAGAACAAGCTATAATACCTTTTCTGTAAAAATCAAACATCAAAATGACCAGTGCAATCATGTACAGGCTACGCTTTATGTTCTTATAAATGAGAAAATATTGAAATAGTCATGAAAAATTTCAGCCTTAACCTTTGAACTTAGAATCTGCCTCACAACCTTTCTCCCAGAAATTGAGTTATAACACAATAACAGAAAAGTTTGAAATTTAGACTTTTTGTGCACTCAACCGCAGATGGGGACTGTCCTGTGATGTTAACAGGTTTGTCCAAAGGCCTCTTTCACACCCAGATCACATCTCATTCCTGTTCTGCCAGCGCCCCTTACAACGACTCTCGCCTTTTCCTGGCTCTCTGGGTCGACCAGATCCGCGCAAACCCAGCACACCCGAATCAATTCTCAGAAGAAAGTTAGGCCCTGGCTGTAAATCTGCATTTTCACATTATGATTTTTTTGTGGGGGCAGGAGAATTGACAAGGAGTCAACTTGATTTAACCCTGATCGCTGATATTACTAGAATTTTTACATGGCAAACAATGAAAAATATTTTTCATGCCATAAGAGGTTCAAATTAAGCACTGATTCAAATGCATAAAATAAGCGCTGAACATAATTTGACCATAGTTGCAAAAAACATCTAAACCCATTCTTACCTGTATGACTGTCATATAAAGTCCCATAAACTAGTCTATGTCTACTGTGACCAGACACAATATGGGAGTGACAGATGTGAGGTAGGGAAAGTGAAACTTAAGGAAATGGAAACATCTATTGAAATGATGCTAGCCTCACTCAGCCAGTCCCATGACTTCTGA
>NW_019956860.1:0-1116 GCF_002910315.2 Salvelinus sp. IW2-2015
TCACTCTGGCACACTTCCGACACCTGAACACAGACATCAGACCGTGTCAGGCTTTAATTGTGTGCTGCATATTTCCATCAGTTGACCAAGATATCGGCAGAAGTTCCCATCTACCCTTTCACTTTGAGGAATCCCTATTGGGGACAAAACTGATATGATAAGCTGTTAAAGTCGTTCTCTCTCTTATTCATACATACACACATTATATATACACACATACACTTTTATATGTATGTATGTGTGTATATATATATACACACTTTTATATGTATGTGTGTATATGTATATATATACATACACAAAAATGAGAGACCACTAGAACATACATCTGTAGTCTATGGGCTGTCTGTACCTTGTTGTTGCAGGGGATGGCGATGTCCACGTATCTGAGGGGAGAGTCAGTGTTGCACATGGCGATGGTGGGGATGTTGACGTAGGAGGCCTCAGTCAGGGGCTGGTGGTCGGCACGGGGGTCGGTCACAATCAGGAGGCGGGGTTCACGGAAAGCAGCCTGGATCTGATTGGTGAAGGTTCCGGGGGTAAAACGACCGTGGAAGGTGGTGGCGCCGGTGGCGGACGCAAACTTCAGCACAGCCCTCTGGTCGGAGAAGAACGGGGAGTGGAGTTAGTGGATTGGCTAACAAGCAGGAGGTGACTCAGTCAAGAATATAACTTAGCAGTAATATGGTATGTTTGGTTGTGGCTCAGGTCACTATCAAACTCCAGTCATTGGGCAGCGGCCCTACTGATGTTAGCGAAAACCCGGCCGGATCACTCTGGCACACTTCCGACACCTGAACACAGACGTCACAGTGCCAGGCTTTAATTGTGTGCGGTTAAGCTAGTCACCCACAATTACACCAGGCCAACTGAGCTGACCAAGGTAATGTTCATTAGGGAACACCAGGAAATAAAAACGTTTCTTATTGGACAAGTATAGATAGTACCTCTCCTCTAGACCGTTCACTTCCATTTGCGCCTGCTGAACATAACCCAAGAGAAACTCTGGACCCTCGTATATGTCAGGTTAGCTAGCAGTGGGGGTCTCACCTGTCCAGTGTTCCTGGAGGAGATGACGCAGACATCAGCTGGGTTCTCAATGGCCACGATGGCACG
>NW_019956861.1:0-1116 GCF_002910315.2 Salvelinus sp. IW2-2015
GGAGGACTGAGGTTCTTACCAGTGGTTCCTGAGGTGTAGAGGAGGACTGAGGTTCTTACCAGTGGTCCCTGACGTGTAGATGTAGAGCGCAGGGCTCTTGCTGGTGATGTTGGCCCTGAGGTCAGCTGACAGGGGAGTGTCTGAAGCCTGGGTGATATGTTCTGAGATGGGGTTGATGCCTTCTACACTGCACTCCTCTGACAGGAGGTACACAGAGATACCCTGCTGTTTAAGTGTAGGGAGAACCTCCTCCACTGCCTCTTTCAGCTCTGTGGGATAGAGGGAAGGAGAAAGGGAGAGAAAGAGACAGGGAGAGACAGACAGAGGGAGACACAGATGTAGAGAGAGACACAGAGAGAGAGAGACAGGCAGGCAGGTGATGTTAGTCTCAACTCCTTAGACCAGGTTCCCCACCTGGTGGCCCGCAGGTGATTTTATTTGGTTCCCCAAGTTTTCTGAGATGTTTTTAGTTTTTTGGGACATAAAATACTAAAAATACCAGCAAATCAGCTTCAAGTGATTTTAATTTTGGAAATCTGTTCCAATATATTTCCTTTCATAATAGAGAGATATATATGATTGTATACAGATGTAAGCAAGGTTTGAAATAATGTTTTAGTCAAATATATATTTGGGCTTCTTCCAGTCAACTTGCAGTCTACAAATTATTAGTAATTATGTTCAGGTCCTCCATTGGGAAATACTACACATGGAGCCTGGGGGTTCTACACTACATTCCAGAACATTCTATGTCTTGCTGTCAGCCCCTCAGAAGATCAACCTTGAGCGACGTGCCACATGGGGCTTATGTTACATTCCTAGTAGAATACATTCCTAGTAGAATACATTCCTAGTAGAATACATTCCTAGTAGAATACATTCCTAGTAGAATACATTGCTAATAAAATACAGTATTAAACATTCCAGTAGAATACATTGCTAGTAGAATACATTCCTAGTAGAATACATTCCTAGTAGAATACATTCCTAGTAGAATACATTGCTAATAGAATACAGTATTAAACATTCCAATAGAATACATTGCTAGTAGAATACATTCCTAGTAGAATACAGTATTAAACATTCCAATAGAATACATTGCTAGTAGAATACATT
>NW_019956862.1:0-1116 GCF_002910315.2 Salvelinus sp. IW2-2015
TTTTAACATGACGTGCAACCTCATCTCCCTCCTCTCGCACAATTGATTTTAACATGATATCGATGAGTGATGACAAATAAGTGTTGCGTTCCTTTGTTTAGTGACCCCTACATTTAAATGCATCACTCCAAAATGTAGCTGACTGTCTTCTGCAGGTTGTCCTCTAATCAGTGAGGTGAAAGATATCACCCATTTCCATGTTTTTTGGTAGTTGTGTTAGTTTCAACCACACCTACAACCTGATTTCCCCCCTAATCGATATCAGTGATTTATTGCTACTTGTCAAAACAACAGCGTTTCTGGTGCTTGTGCAGTTTATAAGGAGCTTGTTTAAGTAATATGATTATTGTGGCAGATGTTTGTGTATATAGCACATTTTATATTTAGGCTTTCAATTTATCACAAACTGTTTCTGCTTTTGGACTATTGATTTGGACACGTTTAAACTGTGACATTGGGGATATCCCACCTAGCAAACTGTCGACATTGGGGATATCCCACCTAGCAAACTGTCGTTGAAAATAAGACTATGACCGACATACAATATAAGTTTGGTTTTACTTAAAAGTGTAAAAGAAAACTATTTAATTTCAACGTACTCGCAGCTTATACACATGGACACAGTATAATAAATCGGTCTATAATCTATTTTATTAACAATCCTAATAAATTGAGTCATAAATGTAGGATATATTTGTTATCTTAAGGGGGAAGGTGTTACAGTCTTTAATTTTTCCATTTATGTTTGGACATTAGCAAGTCTAGCTCGTTAGCAAGTAGGACGCACTGATTGGTGTCACCTCATTAGTCAGTATGTGTTACACCTGTACTGGCTTGTCCATCTCGTTAGTGGGAAGGTGTTTCACCTGAGCTGGTCCAGGTTCTATTTAAGAGTGTCTGGCCCAGTGCTTCAGTTGTCTTGATAGATGTGGAGAGTCAACACCTTTAGTTGCTCCACCTTTTTGGTTTGCTTCCTGTCTTTAAGCTTGGTGTGGGTTTTTCTTTTGTTTGCCTCTTGGGCAGATTTAGTGGGTCTCATGGTTGGTGTCTTTTAAGTCCCAGTTGTTGTTACTAGTCAACTTTCAGTGGACACCCCCATAGTGTCTTTCAGAGCCC
>NW_019956863.1:0-1116 GCF_002910315.2 Salvelinus sp. IW2-2015
CACCCTTCAGGTAAACAGCCTAACTACACCATTGAGGTGTAGAATCTATAGAAAACACAGACAAAAATGAATGTAACAACTTTTTATTTATGTGTACCATAATATACAAACTGGATCTATACATAAGTATGTGGTACTCCACCCCACACATAACAGCCCAAACTGGAAACAGACGCCTCACAAGTCCTCAACTGGCAGCTTGATTAAATAGTACCCGCAAAACACCAGTCTCAACGTCAACAGTGAAGAGGCGACTCCGGGATGCTGGCCTACTAGGCAGAGTTACTCTGTCCAGTGTCTGTGTTATTTTGCCTATCTTAAAATGTTATTTTTATTGGCCAGTCTAAGATATGGCTTTTTCTTTGCAACTCTGGCTAGAAGGCTAGCATCCCGGAGTCGCCTCTTCACTGTTGACGTTGAGACTGGTGTTTAGCGTGTACTATTTAATCAAGCTGCCAGTTGAGGACTTGTGAGGCGTCTGTTGTTCAAACTAGACACTCTAATGTACTTGTCCTCTTGCTCAGTTGTGTAACGGGGCCTCCCACTCCTCTTTCTATTCTGGTTAGAGACAGTTTGCTCTGTTCTGTGTAGGTAGTACACAGCGTATGAGATATTCAGTTTCTTGGCAATTTCTCGCATGGAATAGCCTTAATTTCTCAGAACAAGAGTAAACTGATGAGTTTCAGAAGAAAGTTATTTGTTTCTGGCCATTTTGAGCCTGTAATCAAACCCACAAATGCTGATGCTCCAGATACTCAACTAGTCTAAAGTAGGACAGTTTTAATGCTTCTTTAATCAGGACAACAGTTTTCATCTGTGCTAACATAATTGCAAAAAGTTTTTCTAATGATCAATTAGCCTTTTAAAATTATGAACTTGGATTAGCTAACACAACGTGCCATTGGAAAACAGGAGTGATGGTTGCTGATAATGGGCCTCTGTACGGCTTGCAGATATTCCATAAAAAATCTGCAATTTCCAATTGCAATTTTCAATTTTATGTTATTTTAATGGACAAAAAATTKGCTTTTCTTTCAAAAACAAGGACATTTCTAAGCGACCCCAAACTTTTGAACGGTAGTGTATGTTTGAGTGAGAGGAGAGTGTGTGTAAGCA
>NW_019956864.1:0-1116 GCF_002910315.2 Salvelinus sp. IW2-2015
ACCTTATTCTGTAGACACAGCTCTGCCACACCTTCATTTATTCCATCTCCACCCAAAACGAATAGCGGGTGAATAGCATGCTATTCTCATGCCTAAGTTCAAGACTGACAAACGTTATGTTGTGTAACTAACATACTGTATCCGTTATATTGCAACCATTGTGTCAAATGCGTTGTACATCAGTTGTACAGCCTGAGTATGCACAGAGCTTTTCTCTCGAAGGCAGTTGCCTTGAACGTCACACGGTAGGTAGTTTGTGCCCTCCACTGTGCCTCAAGCCCAGGAGCACTCCCACTCATTCAAGAGGCGGTGTCCAGCTGTCCTAGTAACAGTTGGCATGGAACTCTTTGTTTTGGTGACTAATAGGCTACAGCCTAGAAACAGAGAAGACAATGTTATCTATTAGCCACCATGACTCTTACAATGGACTTCCGCTAACATTCTGGCACAGAGCAGCACCAGGATACTGTGGCTGTGGGATGTCACAACATCTATAAATTATGATAGCTCTATGTGTATTTATATCACATATTCACATGCATAATTTTTTTATGATGTGTATGGATTGGCTTCAATATGTGTTATCTCATATTTAATTCCATTGGTCCCATAAGTCATACAGGGTGTATATTAATCAATAATGTGTCAGGCATGTCTTTCACTATATTCCACTGGTCTTATAGGACAATGAATAACAATATATTCCATCCACGGTAATCAAATAGGACAACATTTCATTTGCAGACTGCACATCCCTCCTCTCATGAAATGTCTGTAGCAGCACCCCCCCCCCCCCCCTATTATGATGGACTCACACTGCCCCCAAATCATACTGGGAGGGGTTGTATAATGGGCGGGTCATGCCATTGTTGAGGCCCGTCCACGGTGCCCATTCACAAAAGCATTCCTTGGGTTTAGCCAGCGACCCCTCTGCAGGGGGTCAGGGTACTATGGGAATATCTAATTTTAGCTGCGAACGAGACCGGGGTGAGCTTGAGATGATGGGTTTGGGATTATGTGGGAGTTTGTGAGTGAGAGTCCATGGCTCTAAGTTTGAGAGAGAGACAGAGAGTGCTTGTGTGTGTGTGTGTGTGTGTGTGTGTGTGTGTGTGTGTG
>NW_019956865.1:0-1116 GCF_002910315.2 Salvelinus sp. IW2-2015
CGTGCCATCGTGGCCATTGAGAACCCAGCTGATGTCTGCGTCATCTCCTCCAGGAACACTGGACAGGTGAGACCCCCACTGCTAGCTAACCTGACATATACGAGGGTCCAGAGTTTCTCTTGGGTTATGTTCAGCAGGCGCAAATGGAAGTGAACGGTCTAGAGGAGAGGTACTATCTATACTTGTCCAATAAGAAACGTTTTTATTTCCTGGTGTTCCCTAATGAACATTACCTTGGTCAGCTCAGTTGGCCTGGTGTAATTGTGGGTGACTAGCTTAACCGCACACAATTAAAGCCTGGCACTGTGACGTCTGTGTTCAGGTGTCGGAAGTGTGCCAGAGTGATCCGGCCGGGTTTTCGCTAACATCAGTAGGGCCGCTGCCCAATGACTGGAGTTTGATAGTGACCTGAGCCACAACCAAACATACCATATTACTGCTAAGTTATATTCTTGACTGAGTCACCTCCTGCTTGTTAGCCAATCCACTAACTCCACTCCCCGTTCTTCTCCGACCAGAGGGCTGTGCTGAAGTTTGCGTCCGCCACCGGCGCCACCACCTTCCACGGTCGTTTTACCCCCGGAACCTTCACCAATCAGATCCAGGCTGCTTTCCGCGAACCCCGCCTCCTGATTGTGACCGACCCCCGTGCCGACCACCAGCCCCTGACTGAGGCCTCCTACGTCAACATCCCCACCATCGCCATGTGCAACACTGACTCTCCCCTCAGATACGTGGACATCGCCATCCCCTGCAACAACAAGGTACAGACAGCCCATAGACTACAGATGTATGTTCTAGTGGTCTCTCATTTTTGTGTATGTATATATATACATATACACACATACATATAAAAGTGTGTATATATATATACACACATACATACATATAAAAGTGTATGTGTGTATATATAATGTGTGTATGTATGAATAAGAGAGAGAACGACTTTAACAGCTTATCATATCAGTTTTGTCCCCAATAGGGATTCCTCAAAGTGAAAGGGTAGATGGGAACTTCTGCCGATATCTTGGTCAACTGATGGAAATATGCAGCACACAATTAAAGCCTGACACGGTCTGATGTCTGTGTTCAGGTGTCGGAAGTGTGCCAGAGTGA
>NW_019956866.1:0-1116 GCF_002910315.2 Salvelinus sp. IW2-2015
GTTATAACTCTCTCTCTTTCTGTTGTTATAACTCTCTCTCTATCTGTTGTTATAACTCTCTCTCTATCTGTTGTTATAACTCTCTCTCTTTCTGTTGTTATAACTCTCTCTCTTTCTGTCGTTATAACTCTCTCTCTTTCTGTCGTTATAACTCTCTCTCTTTCTGTTGTTATAACTCTCTCTCTTTCTGTTGTTATAACTCTCTCTCTATCTGTCGTTATAACTCTCTCTCTTTCTGTCGTTATAACTCTCTCTCTATCTGTCGTTATAACTCTCTCTCTTTCTGTTGTTATAACTCTCTCTCTTTCTGTTGTTATAACTCTCTCTCTATATATACAGTTGAAGTCGGAAGTTTACATCGACTT
This sequence comes from Salvelinus sp. IW2-2015, assembly GCF_002910315.2. Taxonomy (NCBI): domain Eukaryota; kingdom Metazoa; phylum Chordata; class Actinopteri; order Salmoniformes; family Salmonidae; genus Salvelinus; species Salvelinus sp. IW2-2015. Next base: position 366 of record NW_019956866.1, read on the forward strand.
ATGTTGGAGTCATTAAAACTCATTTTTCAACCATTCCACAAATTTCTTGTTAACAATCTATAGTTTAGGCTACGTAGGACATCTACTTTGTGCATGACACAAGTAATGTTTCCAAAAATTGTTTACAGACAGATTATTTCACTTATTATTCACTGTATCACAAGTCCAGTGGGTCAGAAGTTTACATACACTAAGTTGACTGTGCCTTTAGACAGCTTGGAAAATTCCAGAAGATGATGTCATGGCTTTAGAAGCTTCTGATAGGCTAATTGACATCGTTTGAGTCAATTGGAGGTGTACCTGTGGATTTATTTCAAGGCCTACCTTCAAACTCAGTGCCTCTTTGCTTGACATCATGGGAAAATCAAAGAATTGTTGACCTCCACAAGTCTGGTTCATCCTTGGGAGCAATTTTCAAACGCCTGTAGGTACCACGTTCATCTGTACAAACAATAGTACGCAACTATAAACACCATGGGACCACGCAGCCGTCATACCGCTCAGGAAGGAGATGCGTTCTGTCTCCTAGAGATGAAAATACTTTGGTGCAAAAAGTGCAAATCAATCCCAGAACAACAGCAAAGGACCTTGTGAAGATGCTGGAGGAAACAAGTACAAAAGTATCTATATCCACAGTAAAAACGAATCTTATATCGACATAACCTGAAAGGCCGCTCAGCAAGGAAGAAGCCACTGCTCCAAAACTGCCATAAAAATGCCAGACTACGGTTTGCAACTGCACATGGGGACA
>NW_019956867.1:0-1115 GCF_002910315.2 Salvelinus sp. IW2-2015
ACAATGAAAGGTGAGGGAGAATTAGAAAAATGTTTTCTATCTCAGTTGGTAGAGCATGGCGCTTGCATCGCCAGGATAGTGGGTTAGATTCCCGAGACCACCCGTATGGAGAGAAAAACAATGATTCACGCATGACTGTAAGTCGCTTTGGTGTCGTTCCATGTCATTTGCGGTACCTGGTTCGAATCCAGGCTGTATCACATCCGGACCTGATTGGGAGTCCCATAGGGCCCGGCGCACAATTGGCCCAGTGTCGTCCGGGTTTGGCCGGGGTAGGCCGTCATTGTAAATAAGAATTTGTTCTTAACTGACTTGCCTAGTTAAATAAATAATAAATAAATAAAWATATATATAAAAGACCTTCATACAGTGCCTTCGGAAATTACCATAAGACCTATTATCTCAGAAATTACCATAAGACCTATTATCGCAGATGGTTCTGAAATCGTTTCTCGAGTTAGAAACAGATACGATAAGCATTCCAGAAACATTATTTTGTTTAAGTATAATTTGATCTCTGAGAAATAAAGCTAATCACCCAAATCTGCCATTTTAATTTATAGGATTCATATATTCAATAAATATACAGTGCATTTGGAAAGTATTCAGACCCCTTCACTTATTCCACATTTTGTTACGTTAAAGCCTTATTCTAAAATTGATTACATTTTTAAAAAATCCTTATCAATCTACACACAATACCTCATAATGACAAAGCAAAAACAGGTTTTTAGAAATCATTGCAAATGTATTAAAAATTTAAACCTGATACCTTATTTACATAAGCCTTCAGACTCTTTGCTATGAGACTCGATATTGAGCTCAGGTGCATCCTGTTTCCATTGATCATCCTTGAAATGTTTCTACAACTTGGAGTCCACCTGTGGTAAATTCAATTGATTGGACATGATTTGGAAAGGCACACACCTGTCTATATAAGTAGTTGTTGTCCACAGTTGACCGTGCATGTCAGAACAAAAACCAAGCCATGAGGTTGAAGGAATTGTCCGTAGAGCTCAGAGACAGGATTGTGTCGAGGCACAGATCTGGGGAAAGGTACCAAAACATTTCTGCAGCATTGAAGGTCCCCAAGAACACATTGGCCTCCATCATTC
>NW_019956868.1:0-1115 GCF_002910315.2 Salvelinus sp. IW2-2015
TGTGAAACATTACACCTTATCTCTCTGTCTATTAATTGGTCGGGATGTGAAACATTACACCTTATCTCTCTGTCTATTAATTGGTCTGGATGTAAAATCAATGATAGGTCATTTATTTACTCAGTCTATTGAATCCCTCACAAACCCAATGGTGTTGTATTAAAATAACAAGGCTCTGGAAAGCAACACTAAACTATCTGAAATGACTTTGCTCATTGTTCTTACAAAAGTAAAAGAGATTAGTCCGTCTGCATTAAAAAAGACTGGTGTATTACTATATGCTAGTTTAACAACATATACAGGTGATTTAACATATTGTGTATTAATTAATATATACTGGTGTATTAACATAATGTGTATCAACATATACAGGTGTATTAACATACACTGGTATATTAATATATACTGGTGTATTAATATATACTGGTGAATTACCATAATGTGTATTAATAAATACTAGGGTATAAACAAATACTAGTGTATTAAAATATACTGGTGTATTAACATAATGTGTATTAACATAATGTGTATTAATATAAACTGGTGTATTAATATATACTGGTGAATTACCATAATGTGTATTAATAAATACTAGGGTATAAACAAATACTGGTGTATGAACATACACTTGTGTATTAACATAATGTGTATTAATATAAACTGGTGTATTAATATATACTGGTGTATAAAATGTACTGGTGTACTAACATATGCTAGCGTATTAACATATACTGGTGAAATAACATAATGTGTATTAATATATACTAGTGTATTAACATAATGTGTATTAACATATACTGGTGCATTAATATATACTGGTGCATTAATATATACTGGTGTATTAATATATACTGGTGTATTAACATAATGTGTATTAATATATACTGGTGTATTAACATAATGTGTATTAACATAATGTGTATTAACATATACTGGTGTATTAACATAATGTGTATTAACATAATGTGTATTAACATAATGTGTATTAACATATACTGGTGTATTAACATATACTGGTGTATTAACATATACTGGTGTATTAACATATACTGGTGTATTAACATATACTGGTGTATTAATATATACTGGTGTATTAACATATACTGGTGTATTAA
>NW_019956869.1:0-1115 GCF_002910315.2 Salvelinus sp. IW2-2015
GTAAATAAAATAATAATTGTTGTCATCGTTTTAAAACACATATAACTCCTGTTTAATATTACAATAATATCATTAATGTTCAAACAAGTCCCCGCATCCCAAATCTAATATATACGTTTTCACGAACTCACCTTCAGAAAGCGGAAGGATTTACAGATGATCTTGTCCGATAACTATTCTGGGGCTGCTGTCCTGCATGTGTGTAACTGCGCTAAAACGATGCTAACAGTGGGAAACTATCTGGTTCACTAGACTCGTTGAGAAGTTTGCGGCCTTGGCTCAAAAGTCGTGATAGTACGGAATGAGTTTACAGAGCCGGGGGTGACGTTTTTTTTTTTAGGACTAGACCCCAGCTATATTTAACCCCTAAGTTATTTGGTTCAAACAAAGGGATTGGTGTGGCTAAACCTTATTACACCCTAGGATATTCTACAAACTCCGGGAGATAGAACCCCCTATGTACGTTTCAAGCCCTGGGAGTGGGAGTTCTAGACAACGCTGGACTGATTGACTTTTTAAACCCTACAGCCTCTGTTTTAGACCCTAAAACATAAATTATGTTTTGAAATGCTGTTAATGATTCGTAAGTGTCCGTAAGACAAAGACTAGAGATAGAGAGCCTTGAGCGCAGACGCCTGGCCATTTCTGAACACACACCCCGCCCCGTTTTCTTTGTTTTGAAACACACATACACCTACACTTCAGCACACGCACATGGCTTTTTCCGCAAGTTTTTTTCTCCGGGGGCATGCTTGGTRATAGATGGAAAGGACTTATTCCTATCGTTGAAAGGTGAGATACCATTTTATTTTATTCAAAATATTTTGTACATACAGTTTATAGCCGTTCATAATTAATGTCTTTTACTATGCCTTTCTTACAGATATAGGTCCTGGTTCGCCCTGACCCTTCTCCGTTTCCAATTCACGATCGCTAAGACGCTTGCACACTCCCTCAAAGCTCCGTAAGTTTTCCCTCCATGGTTAGATAATCCGTCCGGCATGTAAATCCTGTGGTATGCCCACAGCATTAATGAATAAGAGGGGTAGAAAATGAATCTGTTTAAGTCATAAGTAAAGGCCTTTCATAAAGAGGCTGTCATGATTGACTGTGGC
>NW_019956870.1:0-1114 GCF_002910315.2 Salvelinus sp. IW2-2015
CAGAAATGCCTTATGGAACATGTTAACTTTCATGTGCCTTAATAACAAACTTGTATGCCATCTGTAAATACGAATACAATTGTTAAATTGCGAGCCTAGTTGGTTTAGCCACAGAAAAAGTCAGCAATTTTCCCGCTAGCCATGATTGGCTGAGATAATGAGTGGGTTTGACATGCCGAGAGATGAGTTCGGATTGGTTTGCCATGTAGCACACATCTGTCTATTTAAGCTGGTCAGTATGTGTAGGTAATCCTGTCTAATGCAGCTGTCTTTTATATATATATATATATATATATATATTGTGTAGTAGAACTGCATAAGTGTTGCTCTCCACTTTCCGGAGGACCGAGTTTTGAAATCAGTGGAATTAGAGTATGATAGCTAAGGAAATGGAGAAAACACCTGTCTCCGGATTACATCTTCAAACTAAGTATTGGCAACCATGGTATCTGTGACAGGGATAATCGTCCATTCCATGTATACAGGTAAGATAGTCTAGCTAGCTACAATTGCAGATATTACACATTTGTAATTTTGCCAGAAAGTAGTTTTCATTTCAAGTTAAAGTGTACGGTTAGCTAGCTAGCTGGCGGGCTCGCTAGGTAACGTTACGTGTATGATCTGTGTAGTAATATTATTCGTATCTCAGAGCCATTTGCTTTGCTAGTTATAGCCTAATATTAGCTAGCAAACATTGAACACGGTTGGTTAGCTACCTGCAGGGTAGTAAAGTCATGAGTTGGGATTATGGTTCATTATTTAGCTAGCTAGCTACATGTCTTAACAAAAGACTCCACTATGCAAGTATCCATTTCAATAGGGTGAGTAAAATGGTCAGTGAGCTGTTCTCTCATTTGTGTCTAGAAGTAGCTAGCGAGCTAACCAACATTAGCCAGTTAGCTTGGGTGCTTGACTGCTGTTGTTAGGTCAGCTAGCTAACGTTATGTGCATGATCTGTGTAGTAATATTATTCGTATCTCAGAGCCATTTGCTTTGATAGTTATAGCCTAATATTAGCTAGCTACATGTCTTAACAAAAGACCACTATGCATGTAAACATTTCGAACTGTAGATAGATGTAGCTGGTAAATTCCTTCTGGCTATCTACTCCGAT
>NW_019956871.1:0-1114 GCF_002910315.2 Salvelinus sp. IW2-2015
GATAGTGTGATCAGGGGAATGGTTTCCTGTTTGAGATTGGTAGCGGCTGCTACTGAGGCTGTTTTGGCATGTTCTGATATTGTGGCTATGTCTCCTCTAACCGTCCATGTGCCTCATGCTGTGCACACAATTATTACACAGGCAAGAACGTCTCCTTTGACGCCTGCGAGACTGCTAGACTATCAGAACATTCTGTTGACAATGTCTCATGTTCCTCTGAAACGATGTACAATTCTTAACCCCTCAACTCTTCTCCCTACAGCAGATGCCGGTGAAGATCATGACTGTGACTTAGGTATTGAAATTGACCGTAGCCCTAGATTGGACTTGAGAGACACCCCGTTAGACAACCTAGACTTTGAGTTTTTGTAGATGGGTCTACCCAGAGAAATGAAGATCCCACACAGTCACTGGTCTCTCTCCACATGAGGTGCTGACTGGCCGTCCCATGAGAATGACTAATACACCCTTCACCCAGAACAGGTTGTCCCTGCAAGGAATGGAGGACGACATGGTTGAATATTGTGTCACCCTTAACAGTGTTCTTAAGACTCTCTTGGCAGGTGGAGCTGAACACTGTTTTAACCCAGGTGATTTCGTGGTGGTGACAGACTTCAGGAGAAAGAGTTGGAAGGTCCCCCGTTCGAGAGGGCCGTACCAAGTTCTTCTGACCTCCCCCACTGCGGTGAAGGTTGCTGAGAGAGATACCTGGATCCACGTGTCGCACTGCAGACAGGTTCCTGATCCAGGAGAAGATGGGGCCTCGCCAGTTCCGGTGGTGCAGTGTGGCCCTTAGTAGAGATGCCACGTAACCCTGACCCCATGACGTTTTCTGCATTGCACAACCACATAGGCCCACCGTCGTTTAGAAGGCCCTAGCGGATTTGTTAAACAACAGGTTTTATGTTTTGACTAGTCTCAGGGACAGTTGGTGCAGAACAGATGTCACTGCAACCCGATTGTGGTAAGAACTATGTAAACAATGGTTAAACATTGAGAGATTTAGTCACCTCTGAGGCTACAAATCCTTTTTGTATGTGTGTGCATTTTAGATTGTAAAACCCAGAGTGAAGGGTTTGAAAGTATGAAGTGTCTGTTTTTTCTTGTTGATTTC
>NW_019956872.1:0-1114 GCF_002910315.2 Salvelinus sp. IW2-2015
TGTGATATTATTGAAGGTTTCAGTCAGTCTCCTGGCAAGTGGATTTGAGAGTTTTAACATAAAAGTTGTAATATGTGATGTTAGCAACAGTAGAATACAGTGCCTTTCGGAAAGTATTCAGACCCCTTGACTTATTCCACATTTTGTTAGGTTACAGCCTTATTCTAAAATGGATTAAATCGTTTTTTTCCCTCATCAATCTGCATACCATGCCCAATAATGACAAAGCAAAAACAGGTTTTTAGAAATTGTTGTTAATTTATTAAAAATAAAGAACAGAAATATCACATTTACATGATTATTCAGACCGTTTAGTCAGTACTTCGTTGAAGTACCTTTGGCAGCGATTACAGCCTCGAGTCTTCTTGGGTATGACGCTATACCTGTATTTGGGGAGTTTCTCCAATTCTTCTCTGCAGATCTTCTCAAGCCCCGTCAGGTTGGATGGGGAGAGTTGCTGCACAGCTATTTTCAGGTCTCTCCAAAGATGTTCGATCGGGTTCAAGTCCGGGCTCTGGCTGGGCCACTCAAGGACATTCAGAGACTTGTCCCGAAGCCCCTCCTGCGTTGTCTTGGCTGTGTGCTTAGGGTTGTTGTCCTGTTTGAAAGTGAACCTTCGCCCAGTCTGAGGTCCTGAGCGCTCTGAAGCAGGTTTTCATCAAGGATCTCTCTGTACTTTTCTCCATTCATCTTTCTCTCAATCCTGACCAGTCTCCCAGTCCCTGCCGCTGAAAAACATCCCCACAGCATGAAGCTGCCTCCACCGTGCTTTACCGTAGTGATGGTGCCAGGTTTCCTCCAGATGTGACACTTGGCATTCAGGCCAAAGAGTTAAATCTTGGTCTTTAGGTGCCTTTTGGCAAACTCCAAGCGGGCTGTCATGTGTGTTTTACTAAGGAGTGGCTTCCGTCTGGCCACTCTACCATAAAGGCCTGATTGATAGAGTGCTGCAGAGATGGTTGTCCTTCTGTAAGGTTCTCCTATCTCCACAGAGGAACTCTATTGGGCTCTACCATTGGGCTCATGGTAACCTCCCTGACCAAGGCCCTTCTACCCCGATTGCTCAGTTTGGCCTGGCAGCCAACTCTAGGAAGAGTCTTGGTGGTTCCAAACG
>NW_019956873.1:0-1113 GCF_002910315.2 Salvelinus sp. IW2-2015
ATATCGGTTGAAAGCTTTAATTCTTGTTAATCTAACTGCACTGTCCGATTTACAGTAGGCTTTACAGCGAAAGCATGCCATGCGGTTGTTTGAGGACGGCGCCCCAATTCAAAATATTTTTCCACCGGCACAGGTTTCATAATTTCACAAATAGCGATTAAATATTCACTTACTTTTTGAAAATCTTCCTCTGATTTGTCATCCAAAGGGTCCCAGCTATAACATGTAGTGTGTTTTTTTTAGATAAAATCCTTCTTTATATCCCAAAAAGTCAGTTTAGTTGGCGCCATCGATTTGAGTAATTCACTCGTTCTACTTGCCAAGATAGGAATCCGAAAATCTACCCCTAAACTTTGTTTCAACAAGTCAAAATACATTTCTATTTAATCCTCAGATACCCTAAAATGTAATTGAACTATAATATTTCATACAGAAAGAAGTATGGGAGCTAGATTTAATTATTTTCCTATTCTTTCCAGTGTATGAGCATGGTCTCTCAAAAAAAAAGAATTCCGGTTGGTTTTTCTTTGGATTTTCTCCTACCATATCTATTGTGTTATACTCTCCTACATTATTTTAAAAATTTCTACAAACTTTCTACAAACAAAGTGTTTTCTTTCCAATGGTACCAATTATATGCATATCCTGGATTCAGGGCCTGAGTAACAGGCAGTTTACTTTGGGTAGGTCATTCAGACAGGAGGTGGAGATAAAAGGAGCCTTATGAAGAAGGACGCTCGCAGTTTTGTCCCTGATGTGTCTGTCTTCATTTGTAGCCTGTGAGAAAGATCCGATCACGTGACAGAGAGCCATGTGAGTGAGAGGGCTTCCGATTGCACAGAACACTCAGGGAGAAGGGCACAACGCAGCACTCCGGGAAGCAAACGGCATTGATTTTTTAAGGGTGCATTACGGCCCCAAAGGGATGCTGCCGTGAAATTCGAGGCATTATCAAGTGCTTGTCAAATTGTGAATGAGACTATTGGAGTGTGTACAGCCTGCTCAAAAAAGGCAGAGCTCATGCCATTCAAGTAACTTTTTTCAAATCATCATTAGAATCTCATCATGCAGCCTTACAATGTATTACAAATCTAAAACATAGAGACCGACGTT
>NW_019956874.1:0-1113 GCF_002910315.2 Salvelinus sp. IW2-2015
TGGAAGACCCTGGAGGAATTGAGGGGAAGGACCTCTAACCCCTACCCACCACCCCCTTATGGATGGAAGACCCTGGAGGAATTGAGGGGAAGGGGGCTACGGAGATAGTGTATACTGAGCCCCAGCCTGAACCTCTACTCTCTACCCTCCACCACCCCTGGCCGATTCCACAGCCTGGAACAGAATACCCTTTGGGGTAGTGGGGAAGGGGGCTAAAGGGATAGCACTCTGGGCCCTCACCCACATCACACACCTCTAGAAGACCCTGTTAGGGTGGGCTTGGACCGTCCTCGGCCAATCCATCCGCTTAAATACCCGGTAACCTGGTATTCCAGTAGCTCGGAAAGATGGACAACAGTGTGCATGCCCCCCCCCCCCATTCCCCTGACCACACACAAACACTTACACATAAGTACACACACTTTCCGGTCTGTTCTTGTTCAGGGATTGGCAGTGGACTGTAGTACTACTTTAGTACTACTGTAGTACTACTAGTACTACTACAACGAAGGACTCAAACACACGCAGACAAAATGGTTCGTCAAAGACTGTACCAAATACCGCTTTGAAGGAAACCATGGAACCATGAACCAAGAATGTTTTTGTGCATTTATTTATTATATATATATATATATATATATATAAATATATGTATGTGTATATATGTATGTGTGGAGAAGATATGACATATACCGGCGCACAAACATGCATGGGCATGTAGATGTTTGTGTGTGTATATGTGATATTGAAATACATGCTACATATATTTATATATATATACTCATACAGTACCAGTCAAAAGTTTGGACACACCTACTCATTCAAGGGTTTATCTTTATTTTTACTATTTTATCAAATATATTTTGATTTGTTTAACACTTTTTTGGGTTACTACATGATTCCATATGTATTATTTCATAGTTTTGATGTCTTCACTATTATTCTACAATGTAGAAAATAGTAAAAATAAATAAAAACCCTTGAATGAGTCGGTGTGTCCGAACTTTTGACCGGTGCTGTACATCCATGTATATGAGTAGGTGAGGGTCTTTTAAAGATATGTATATTACAGATCTTGTTATTTTTACTATTCTTCTCAATCAGGCTAATGGT
>NW_019956875.1:0-1113 GCF_002910315.2 Salvelinus sp. IW2-2015
TTTTCGGGGTCTTTTTTTGGTGCGGTCCGGACTGGCCTTGATTTCAACGTCCACGGACAGGACCACCTAAAGACATGCCACTTCGACACAAGTAACTTTTTGTAGCAGGTTAGGAGAGTAATTTCAAAACATATATGTTTATCTTTGGTTCAGATTTGGTCCGATGCGGACTGGCCTTGATTTGTCCCAAACATAGACGTCTATTTATTTTAACGTTCCTAGACGTCCGGCCCGACCTAAATTTGGTCCAAACATAGACGTCCATAATTGGTTCAGATTTGTTCCGGTCCGGACTGGACCAAATCATAGACATCTATGTTTCACAAGTTTGGACAGAACAGTACAGCACAGTAGAGCAGTGGTTCTCAATCCTCTCCATGGGGACCCCAGGCTGTTCCATGTAATTAGTTGATTCCAGAGCTAGCACACCTGATTCAACTTGTCAACTAATCCTCAAGCTCTTGAATAGCTAGTTCAGAACTACAGTTAAATGGTGAAATGTCTGTGTATCCCCCAGGAGAGGTTTGAGAACCACTGCAGTCAAGCACAGCAGAGTACAGTACATTACAGTACAGTAAAACAAAGTAGAGAAAGTATTTTCAACATTCATTCAGAACCGAAAAAATAACCTGATTTCAAACATCCGGGAAAAAAGTATTTTCAACGTCTGGAAAATACATAAATACATATTTTCACCTTCCATTCCGAACACACTGAAAAGTAACTTTACACTGTTGATCAGTCAGTTCAAATTTGGATTAAAATGGAATGAAGAAAATTGCATTGACATTGGAGGGTGTACTGAATTAATGCATTATAAGTTAAGGGATGGAATTTATTCTGGATGCTTGAACAGCGATGTGTCTGTCTCGTGTGTTGATGTAGCTAATTAGCTAGCTAGCTAGCTAGCTTGTGTACACAAACAGCTGATGCGTTACTTGCATGTGCAGTGGCCGGGTGTAGATTCAACATGGCTAGCAAGACAATTTGTTTTATCAGCTACAGTTTGTGTTGTGAGAGACTGGTCTTGGTTGAGGAAATGTAGGCTAACTAGCAATGTTTGTACTGAAACAGACTGGCTGCACACATTTTGTTATTTTTTTGCATTGTTTG
>NW_019956876.1:0-1113 GCF_002910315.2 Salvelinus sp. IW2-2015
AGAAATAGACAAACTAGACAAACAACATAGAATGCCCACTCAGATCACACCCTGACCAAACAACACATAGAAACATACACAGCAAACTATGGTCAGGGCGTGACGACTGCATTATCATCAACAGCAGGCTTGTGCATTTCCTCAGTGAAAATGAAGGGACATAGCAAATATCATTTTTTTTAAATGTTTTGCCAAATCACCGTAAGACAGACCACGTATTCACTCTGCACACCCTAATTGACAAAAAAAAAAGGGAAAAAAAAGGCAAAGCCTTCTCAAGCTTTGTTGATTTACAAAAAGCTTTTGACTCAATTTGGCATGAGGGTCTATTATACAAATTGATGGAAAGCGGAGTTAGGGGAAAAACATACGACATTATAAAATCCATGGACACAAACATCAAGTGTGAAGTTAAAATTGGCAAAAAACACACACATTTCTTTCCACAGGGCAGTGGGGTGAGACAGGGATGCAGGTTAAGCCCCACCCTTTTCAACATATATATCAACGAATTGGCGATGGCACTAGAACAGTCTGCAACACCCGGCCTCTACCTACTAGAAACTGAAGTCAAATGTCTCTTGTATGCTGATGATCTGGTGCTTCTGTCACCAACCAAGGAGGGCCTACAGCAACACCTAGATCTTCTGCACAGATTCTGTCACACCTGAGCCCTGACAGTAAATCTCAGTCAGACACAAGTAATTGTGTTCCAAAAAAGGTCCAGTTGCCAGGACCACAAATGTAAATTCCATCTAGACTCCTTTCCCCTAGAGCACACAAAAAACGGTGATGGCCTAAACATCAGTGCTTCAGGTAACTTCCACAAAGATGTGAACAATCTGTGAGACAAGGCAAGAAGGGCCTTRCACGCCATCAAAGGAACATAAAATTCGACATTCCAATTAGGTTCTGGCTAAAAATACTTGAATAATTTGTAGAACCCATTGCCAACTCACCAACCAAGAAATTACAAAATGGGAAAAACACCAAATTGAGACTCTGCATGCAGAATTCTGCAAAAATATCCCCCTTGTACTATGTAACATGCCAAATAATGCATGCAGAGCAGAATTAGACCTATACCCGGTAATTATAAAAATCCAGAAAGAG
>NW_019956877.1:0-1113 GCF_002910315.2 Salvelinus sp. IW2-2015
GGTATGGTAGGATGTGAATGCAGTGTATTTAAATCTAGGCATTGCGTGCCGATGAGAGAGGTTTTGTCTCTAGAGATATCATTTAGATCAGGTGAGGTCACCGCATGTGTGGGAGGTGAAAAAGGGCTAGCTAAGGCATATTGAGCAGGGCTGGAGTCTCTACAGTGAAATAAGACAATAATCACTAACCAAAACAGCAATGGACAAGACATTAGCAAGAGGCATGCGTAGCCGAGTGATCATAGGGACCAGTGGGAGGCTAGGTGAGCTGGAGACACGGCGATTCAGACAGTTAGCAGGCCGGGGCTAGCAGAAGGGCCTCAGGGGGGACGTCACAACTGTTGTAGCGCCCTCGGATGGTTAGGTCGGCAGACCAGTCGTGTTGGATTGGCAGGGCTCCGTGTAGGCAGTAAAAGGGTCCAGGCCAATTGGCAAATAGGTATTGTAGCCCAAGAAGGGCTAGCAGTCCGATATGTTCTAGAGAGCTGGCTGGCTCTAGAGAGCTGGCAAGGCTAGTTCCAGGCTCACTGGTGCTTGCTTCGGGACAGAGACGTTAGCCAGGGGGGGTAGCCACTCGCATAGTGGACCATTATGGACCAGACATAATCATTAATATCCTGGATTTCCTAAAGTCATTGGAACAAAAACTCATTGCTGTGAGAGGCCAGGATAAGAGAGTGTATCTAAATAGATGTGTGTGTACAAATGTATGCATAAGTCAATGTGTGCACTGTAGGCATAGTGTTTGTTAACATGTGTGGGCAGAAAAAGTCAATCATGCTCAATCAGACTCAATAGACAGCTCAGAATATGTTTGAGTTTGGAAACATGGTTATGTAGGCATGTACACGAACAAAAATATAAACTCAACATGCAACAATTTCAAAGATTTTACTGAGTTACAGTTCATATAAGGAAATCAGTCAATTGAAATAAAGGCATTAGGCCCTAATCTATGGATTTCACATGACTGGGAATACAGATATGCATCTGTTGGTCACAGATAACTTTTTTTTTAAAGTAGGGCCGTGGATCAGAAAACCAATCAGTATCTGCTGTGACCACCAAACATCTCCTTCGCATAGAGTTGATCAGGCTGTTGATTGTGGCCTG
>NW_019956878.1:0-1113 GCF_002910315.2 Salvelinus sp. IW2-2015
TCCCTCTGCAACTGGATGCTGGACTTCCTGATGGGCCGCCACCAAGTGATCCTCAACTCTGGGGCCCCTCAGGGGTGCATACTTAGTGCCCTCCTGTACTCCCTGTTCACCCACGACTGCATGGCCATGCACGAATCCAATGCCATCATGAAGTTTGCCGATGACACAACAGTGATAGGCCTGATCACCGACAACAATGAGACAGCCTATAGGGAGGAGGTCAGAGACCTGGCAGTGTGGTGCCAGGGCAACAACCTCTCTCTCAGTATGAGCAAGACAAAGGAGCTGATCGTGGACTATTGGAAAAGGATGGTCGAACAGGCCCACATTACCATCGACTGGACTGAAGTGGAGCGGGTCGAGAGATTCAAGTTCCTTGGTGTCCACATCACCAAAAAACTATCATGGTCCGAACACACCAAGACAGTTGTGAAGAGGGCACGACAACACCTTTTCCCCATCAGGAGATGGAAAAGATTTGGCATTGTCCCCAGATCCTCAAAAAGTTCCACAGCTGCACCATCGATAATATCCTGACCAGTTGCATCTCCGCCTGGTATGGCAACTGCTTGGCATCTGATCATAAGGCAGTACAAAGGGTAGTGTGTTCGGCCCAGTACATTTTTTGGGCCAAGCTTCCTGATATCCAGCACCTATATACTAGGCGGTGTCAGAGAAAGGCCCAAACAATTGTCAACAACTCCAGTCACCCAAGTCATAGACTGTTGTCTCTGTTACCGCATGGCAAGCGGTACAGGAGCGTCAAGTCTAGGACCGAAATGCTCCTTAACAGCTTCTACTCCCAAGCCATAAGACTGCTGAACAACTAATGAAATGGCCACCCAGACTATTTACATTGAGCCCCCACCTTTGTTTTTACACTGCAGACACTCACTGTTTATTATCTATGCATAGTCACTTTACAAATTACCTCGACTAACCTGTACACAAGCACATTGTCTCGGTACCGGTACCCCCTATATATAGCCTCGTTATTGTTATGTAATTTTCATTTTATTTTTTTACTTAACCGTATTTCTTGAACTGCAATGTTTGTTAACACTTCTTACGGCTGAGATCCCGTTAACGGGATCGATATGACAAGAGCCAGTG
>NW_019956879.1:0-1112 GCF_002910315.2 Salvelinus sp. IW2-2015
TTTAGGGTAACACATTTGTAGCATTTGACATTTGTAGAACAGAGTAGGCATTACAACTGCCAAACAATTCAGGAAGTAAGAGCAAAGCACCAAACCTGTCTCTTATACACATCTAGATGTGTATAAGAGACAGCACACACACACACACACACACACACACGGGCAGTCATTGAGCTATGTCTGATGAAGAAGCAGGGGCATGTCTCTCTCGCTCTTTTAGAGGTCATGTCCTTCTCAGCCTGCAGCTTTTTAATGATGAACACCCATAAATACCCCTGCTGCTGGTGTACTGTACTGTACCGCTGGTAGGGAACTACTACTGCACGTTATGTCACGGGGAAACACTAGCTGTAGAACTGTCCACACATTGGGTTACTACAATGTATGTGTGTGTTTCCATACAGTATACACTTCCATCTCAGCCTTAGCAGCTGTAAAAGCCTGATTATGCCCTTTCGATGCTCACAGGTCCTTTATTTCTCTCTGGCCACGGGACCGAGGCCGATAACGGGCGCATTACACTGACCAAAATGGCTGTCCTTTGGCCACACAAAAGAGGCTCAGTAGCGTGGAGGGAAAAGGGTCAGGGGTCAAAAGGCATGACGCCCAGCCTACCCCCACCCCCCCCCCCCAGGGCACTGTCTCCGTCACAGCCTCTCTGTCCCATTGGCTGAGACTGGCTACTGCCTCCGAGGTCACGGCTGCTAGTAGCCACTGCTGTTGTGTTAACTGTAAACTCTGCACAGTTACAATTATGTTAGTGAGAGACATCTGCCAGTGCTTCTAGCCTACCGCTACTAGCAACAATACAGCTACTTTAACTGAACTACTAAATGCCAGACGGAGAGAAAGACCCACCCCAAAGCTTCTACCAGTTACAACAAACAAACCAATCATGATCGCTCTCCCCAAACCACTGCATCCAAACTTCCCCTCTCCCTCCTTCCTCTCCACAACCACCCAGCTGGTTGCTAAATGTGTAGCTCCAGGAATCCCATTTAGAAAACAGTTAACCTAGCGCACACAGACAGACAGACAGACAGACAGACAGACAGACAGACAGACAGACAGACAGACAGACAGACAGACAGACAGACAGACAGACAGACAGA
>NW_019956880.1:0-1112 GCF_002910315.2 Salvelinus sp. IW2-2015
ATGCATGCCAGCAAAGCCACTAAACAATGCATTAATAGCACTATAACGGTGCCCACAAACTTTTAGGGCATAAATAAAGCTGTCCCAACTTCAGAGCTTTCTTTTCAGCACCATGGAGTGAATCCTTACCATCTCTACACCTAGCTATCAGCGGAGCCTTGTCTGGCAGCAAAACAGTTCATTRAGCCTCATTTCCTGTCCTTAAAAAAAACATGGCTGACTTTCTTAAACAAATGTGGATTCTACTGACAATTGAGATGTACAAACTATGGCATAAGGGAACGACGAGCGGAAAAGAGGCCATGCGTAATTTTGATGAAGACATTATTTGAGCAAGCTATGATGGACGTAGTCAATATAACTATTTTTTTCAGCCCTTTTGAAATGTACAGTGACAGAATTCAGAACATGGGCCGTTCTTACAGTATTCTCCCTGTACACAAAGTTAGAACTGTAGGATACATAAAGGGAGCATATAAGCAGACAATGAAAGCTCTTACAATATTCAGTGATTACATTTCTCTAAAACAGGCAATAGGCTACATGTGTGTAACGGATGTGAAATGGCTAGCTAGTTAGCGGTGGTCCGAGCTAATAGCGTTTCAATCGGTTACGTCACTCGCTTTGAGACCTTGAAGTAGTGGTTCCCCTTGCTCTGCAAGAGCCGCGGCTTTTGTGGAGCGATGGGTAACGATGCTTCGTGGGTGACTGTTGTTGATGTGTGCAGAGGGTCCCTGGTTCGCGCCCGGGTCGGGGCGAGGGGACGGTCGTAAAGTTATACTGTTACATTGATGCTGTTGACCCGGATCACCAAGTCACAACAGTAGGCTAAGTTTAAAGGGGGAAAGGGACCAAATTAATTAGGGTGAGGCACATGAGCTACTATCAGCTTACTACACAACACACACTTAGTATTACTTTCTTAGCTACAGTATACATATCTCCCTGGCATATTACATCATTATGCAGCAGAATACAATACATTTTTGGAATAACCTTTGTTGTTCTGTGCTCACTTGAAGAGGAAGGTGGTGCGGTGGCCATTCTTGTGGGCAGATTTTGTCATCAAAGTGTGACATTCTCTGGATTTATGGTGCTTTCAAGACAACTGG
>NW_019956881.1:0-1112 GCF_002910315.2 Salvelinus sp. IW2-2015
ACTTCATTCGAAGACCGTGACAGAACTTCCCACCACAAAAGGACCAAGCAGCATGGTAAGGGGGACTCATGGACTTGGGAGGAAATCCTGGACGGTAAAGGACCCTAGAGGCAGGCTGGGGAATATCGCCGTTCCAAGGAGGAGCTGGAGGCAGCAAAGGCGGAATGGCATCGTCACGAGGGAACACGGCTAGCAAGGAAGCCCGAGAGGCAGCCCCAATAAAAAAAATTGGGGGGGGCACACAGGGATATTGGCAGAGTCGGGTTATAGACCTGAGCCAACTCCCCGTGCTTACCGTGGCGAGCGTCGTACTGGTCAGGCACCGTGTTATGCGGTGGAGCGCACGGTGTCTCCAGTGCGCGTTCACAGCCCGGTGCCCTACATCCCAGCTCCCCGCATCTGCCGGGTTAGGGTGAGCATCCAACCAGGACGGATGGTGCCGGTTCAGCGCGCCTGGTCTCCAGTGCGTCTCTTCGGCCCAGGATATCCTGCGCCGGCTCTACGCACTGTGTCTCCGGTACGTCTGCACGGCCCAGTGAGTCCTGTGCCAGCGCCCCGCATTTGCAGGGCAAAGATAACCACCCAGCCAGGACGGGTTGTGCAGGCTCTAAGCTCGAGACCTCCAGTGCGCCTCCACGGCCCAGTGTATCCGGTGCCTCTGACGAGGGTGCCCGGTTCTGGGCCCGCGGCGAGGGTGCCCGGTCCGGGGCCCGCAGCGAGGGTCCGCGGCGAGGGTCCCCGGTCCCGACGAGGGTCCCCGCACCAGAGGTGAGCCAGTGGGGGAGCGGGGTCTGCGTCCCGCACCTGAGCCGCCACCGCGGATAGATGCCCACCCAGACCCTCCCCTATAGGTTCAGGTTTTTGTCGGCGTCATCCTAATAAAAAAGAATATGTACGCTGACCACGCTGCGCTTTGGTCTACTTCATTCGACGGCCGTGACACCCAGTGTCTGTTAGAATGCAGCTGAACCAGGTATTCCTCTAGGATTTTGCCTGTGCTTAGCTCTATTCCATTTATTTTTATCCTAAAAAACTCCCTAGTCCTTGTCGATGAAAAGCATACACATAACATAATGCAGCCAACACCATGCTTGAAAATATGAAGAGTGGTA
>NW_019956882.1:0-1112 GCF_002910315.2 Salvelinus sp. IW2-2015
TTTTACTGAGGTCTTGGCTGATTTATTTTGCGTTTCCCATGATGTCAAGCAAAGAGACACTGAGTTTGAAGGAATGCCTTGAAAAACATCCACAGGTACACCTCCAATTGACAATTTTCTGGAATTTTCCAAACTATTTAAAGGCACAGTCAACTTAGTGTATGTAAACTTCTGACCCACTGGAAATCTGATAGTGAGTTAAGTGAATTAATCTGTCTATAAACAATTGTTGGAAAAATTACTTGTGTCATGCACAAAGTAGATGTCCTAACCGACTTGCAGAAACTATAGTTTCATAACAAGAAATTTGTGGAGTAGTTGAAAAACAAGTTTTCATGACTCCAACCTAAGTGTATGTAAACTTCCGACTTCAACTGTATATAGACTCAGCAAAAAAAGAAACGTCCCTTTTTCAGGACCCTGTCTTTGAAAGATAATTCATAAAAATTCAAATTACTTCACAGATCTTCATTGTAAAGGGTTTAAACACTGTTTCCTAGGCTTGGTCAATGAACCATAAACAATTTACGAACATGCACCTGTGGAACGGTCGTTAAGACACTAACAGCTTACATAAGGTGGGCAATTAAGGTCACAGTTATGAAAACTTAGGACACTAAAGAGGCTTTTCTGCTGACTCTGAAAAACAGCAAACGATAGATGCCCAGGGTCCCTGCTCATCTGCGTGAACATCCCTTAGGCATGCCGCAACGAGGTAGATGTGGCCAGGCCAATAAATTGCAATGCCCTCGCAGTGGCAGACCACGTGTAACACCTGCACAGGATCGGTACATCCGAACATCACACCTGCGCGACAGGTACAGGATGGCAACAACTGTCCGACTTACTCCAGGAACGCACAATCTCTCCATCAGTGCTCACATTGTCCGCAATAGGCTGAGAGAGGCTGGACTGAGGGCTTGTAGGCCTGTTGTAAAGCAGGTCTTTACCAAACATCACCGGCAACAACATCGGCTATGGGCACAAACCCACCTTCGCTGGACCAGACTGGACTGGCAAAAAGTGCTCTTCACTGACGAGTCGCGGTTTTGTCTCACCAGGGGTGATGGTCGGATTCACGTTTATCGTTGAAGGAATGAGCGTTACACCGA
>NW_019956883.1:0-1112 GCF_002910315.2 Salvelinus sp. IW2-2015
TGTGTGTGTGTGTGTGTGTGTGTGTGTGTAGGCAACCTGCCTACACACAAAGCCTAGGCTACTGTAGCCTACTGACATTACAAACGTGATTCAGAAATTAGGGAGGGATTTTTAATTAGAGAAGAATGAATTAACTTTTTCAATGCTATATACGGATACTATACAGTGCCTTCAGAAAGTATTTCTACCCCTTCACGTATTACACGCTTTGTTGTGTTACAGCCTGAATTCAACATTTATTAAATAGATTCACACCCCATAATGACAAAGTGAAAACATATTTTTTGAAATTTCAACAAATGTATAGAAAATGTAATACAAAAATATCTAATTTACATAAATAGTTACATACTCCTGAGTCAATACTTTGTAGAAGCACCTTTTGGTAGTGATTACAGCTGTGAGTCTTTCTGGGTAAGTCTCTAAGAGCTTTCCACAGCTGGATTGTGCAACATTTACCCATTATTATTTAAAAAATTCTTCAAGCTCTGTCAAATTGGTTGTTGATCATTGCTAGACAACCATTTTCAGGTCTTGCCATAGTTTTTCAAGTAGATTTAAGTCAACACTGTAATTCGGCCACTCAGGAGCATTCACTGTCTTCTTATCAGCTCTTAACCAACCATGTTATTTTGTTTGTCTTTTCCAGTTGTGCTTAACTTGTTTGTACATAATGTTGCTCTACTGTATCTTACGACCGAAAAGAGCTTCTGGACATCAGAATTGGGATTACGCACCTCAGATTAGACAAAGAGTTTTTCGTCAATGAGTCAGACGGGATATAATACAGACACCTGACCACTCCCAGATCCCCGTCATTTGCTGGAGAAGGAAAGAAAAAAAAAAGATCAGAGTGCTTTGTGAGGATCAAGCGATGAGTGGCTAATCTGCCTTTGACTTCCGTCCTGCTAGCTAACATTCAATCGCTGGAAAATAAATGGGACGAACTGAAAGCACGTATATCCTGCCAACGGGACACAAAAACTATAATATCTTATGTTTCACCGAGTCGTGACTGAACGACGACATTAAGAGCATAGAGCTGGCAGGTTATACACTCTATCGGCAGGATAGAACAGCAGCCTCTGGTAAGACACGGGGCGGGGGCCTAT
>NW_019956884.1:0-1112 GCF_002910315.2 Salvelinus sp. IW2-2015
CATTCAGGATGCCAGGTACGTGCGCTGAGCGTAGAGACGCTAGACGTCCCTGAGCCCAGAGAAGGAGCTCCCATGCCATAAGATGGAGGCGGTGCAACCTCAGTCCCCCTGATGGTTGATGTAAGCCACCACTGTGGTGTTGTCCGTTGTGAAAGGAAAGATTGCAGGGCCAGCAGTACAGCTCGGAGCTCTAGTGTATTGATGTGCCCTCCGCTCCAAGGGGGTAGCCAACAGCCGCTGGCCGACCTGCCCTTGGTCACACCCCCCCAGTCGAACTGGGAGGCGTCTGTGCTGACCAGCTCCCGGCGACACATCCTCGGCATCTCCACCCCACCTGAGAGAAACGAGTGACAGCGTCCCCTCAACAATGCCCCGAGGCACTGTGCGGTCCCCCACAGCGGGCGGTGACGGTGGCGCTTCGGGTGCAGCCGGTGGGAGTTGAACCACCGTTGAAGAGGCCGGAGATGGAACAGGCCCAGGGGAATCAACAACCAGGCCGCCGTCAGCAAGCCCAACAGGCTTTGGCAGGTTAGGACTGATACCATCCGCCCCTGCCGAAAGTGGTCAAGGCAAGATAAGATCGCCTGAAACCTTCTGGTGGGCAGGCATGCTCTCATGAGGACTGAGTCCAGTTTCATGCCAATGAAGGCCACCCTCCGGGTGGGCGTCAGACGACTCTTGTCATTTACAGTAATACCCAGCCCGCCGATGAGGCTCAGGAGCATGTCTCTGTCTGACAGGACCTGGGTCCTGGTTGGGGCACAGATCAGCCAATCATCCAGGTAACTGAGGATCAACAACCATCGGGACGTGAGAGGTGCCAGGACAGCGTCCATGCACTTTGTGAAAGTGCGGGGTGCCAAGGAGAGGCCGAAGGGAAGAACCATGAAGTCGTAAGCCCTCCCTTTGAAAGCAAATCAGAGGTACTGCCAATGAGCTGGGTGAACAGGAACATGGAAATACGCATCCCTCAGGTCCAGCGTCACAAACCACTGGTCCCTGTACACGGCCTGCGTGATGAGAGCCCAATGAGTAGATTGAGACTCAGCCATAAACAAATATGTGTATTGCATTCAGAGGAGGCTGGTGGGAGGAGCTATAGGAGGACAGGC
>NW_019956885.1:0-1111 GCF_002910315.2 Salvelinus sp. IW2-2015
CTTCTAGCTTTCCCCGCGGTGTCACCACAACCTACAGTAAGCACCCCTGGAGTCACACCACCAAGCCAACACTGTGGTAAGTATAGGACTGTTAGAGAAAGTACATGACACAACACAGAGGCTAGTTTAGGTCACTAACAAGACAACACAGAGGCTAGTATAGGTCATAAAAGACAACATATGCTCTATATTGAAGAACAGACATTGTAAGTGAACTGTGCATGGAGGCCATTTTTCATTATGTGATCCATTTGTTTTTTTCTGTCGTGGAAGGTTGAGTTGAGTTGGATTCAATGGAATGCAAGAGCTGCCTCCTGTCTGGTCTCTTTTGCTTCTGCTAGTATCATTCAGATCAGTCTATTTTAACAGCATGTGTCTAGTACCTACAGTACAGCATCAGTGAACTCCATGTCCAGGCACCAGGGAGTTAAGGGAAAAGGGGATACCTAGTCAGTTCTACAACTGAATACATTCAACTGAAAGGTGTCTTCTGCATTTAACCCAACCCCTCTTAATCAAGGCACTACAGCCCTGTGTTATTACATGTCACTACTCTGGGTCATTAAGTTGTACTATGTACTGTACACTGCACAGTGCACTTACTGTAGACTACCTTTCCTTGAAGGCCAAAATACTGTCCTAGAGCTCTCCCTCTATAGGTGCCTCTTAAAGTCCTTAACTAGACCTTCGGATCCAATATCATACTGTATCATACTCCACACGATAACACACCTCTATACTGCATTCCCTCTTTCCTGGAGCCATTTGACTGGATTCTACTGGCCAAAACTAGTAAAAGTGTTCGTTTTCAGTCGTTACCAAACTGTCGTTGTTCTGCAGCCTTTGCTCTGTGTCCTCTGGCTCTGTGGTTCTGATACCCAGAATTTGTCCGCCTGTCTGGAATACAGAATTCACTCATGCCTGCCATCCTACACAGTGGTAACATTATTCTAGTCTCTCCTCTCCCTCCTTTACTTTCATACAGGGTAACAATATCATATAACATTCCAATACCGAATCATTCTAGCTATGTAACTGGGTGTCATGCACCCACATTCATTCTGTGTAACATGATCCATGTCTATGGCTCTCTCGTCTGTGTTCTTGTCTC
>NW_019956886.1:0-1111 GCF_002910315.2 Salvelinus sp. IW2-2015
AGATAGAGTAAGCAAGATCAGACAGATAGAGGTAGCAAGACCAGCAGCCAGATAGGAGTAGCAAGATCAGACAGATAGGAGTAGCAAGATCAGACAGATAGGAGTAGCAAGATCAGACTGATAGGAGTAGAAAGATCAGCAAGGTAAGGGTTAGATCTCAGGTACAGGTGAGCCCTGGGCTGGGTTAGGGTTAGATCTCAGGTACAGGTGAGCCCTGGGCCGGGTTAGGGTTAGATCTCAGGTACAGGTGACTAGCGTGATGAGTAATGAAGGTAATGACTCAGGTTGGCTGTTAATCATGTTAAAAGGAAGGAAGCCACAGGACAGGAAGGCTGGAATGTACTAACTATTGCTGTAGGTTGGCCTGTGGGTTATACTGACCTCAGACTGTCGTGAAGAGGGCACGACAAAACCTATTCCCCCTCAGGAAACTAAAAATATTTGGCATGGGTCCTGAGATCCTCAAAAAGTTCAACAGCTGCAACATCGAGAGCATCCTGACTGATTGCATCACTGCCTGGTATGGCAACTGCTCGGCCTCCGACCGCAGGGCGCTACAGAGGGTAGTGCGTACGGCCCAGTACATCACTGAGGCTAAACTGACTGCCATCCAGGACCTCTACACCAGGCGGTGTCAGAGGAAGGCCCTTAAAATTGTCAAAGACCCCAGCCACCCCAGTCATAGACCGCTCTCTCTACTACCGCATGGCAAGCGGTACCGGAGTGCCAAGTCTAGGACAAAAAGGCTTCTCAACAGTTTTTACCCCCAAGCCATAAGACTCCTGAACAGGTAATCAAATGGCTACCCGGACTATTTGCAGTGTATACCCCCCCCAAACCCTCTTTTACACTACTGCTACTCTCTGTTCAGCATATATGCACAGTCACTTTAACCATATCTACATGTACATACTACCTCAATCAGCCTGACTAACCAGTGTCTCAGACTGACCTCCCCCCTCTCCTTTTCTATATATATCTCTCTCCTCCTCTCGGTCTCTCACCTTCCCTCTTCCTTTCTCTCTTTCTCTCTCCCCCTCTCTCTCTCTGTGTCTCTCTCTCTCTGTGTCTCTCTCTCTCTCTCTCTGTCTCTGTCTCTCTCTCCTCCCTC
>NW_019956887.1:0-1111 GCF_002910315.2 Salvelinus sp. IW2-2015
CGACTGATACCGTAGGCATTCTTTTTTTCTTGTTTGGAGAGGGCAGAGTGGAGTGCAGTTGAGATTGTATCGTCTGTGGATCTGTTGGGGTGGAACGCAAATTGGAGTGGGTCCATGGTGTTTTTGATGATGGAGTTCATGTATGCCATGCCTTTCAAAGCACTTCATTATTACAGATGAGTGAGTGCTACAGGGTGCTCGTCATTGTGGCAGGAGGCCTTTGAGTTTTTAGTGACAGGAATGATGGTACTCAGTTTGAAACGTGGGGATTACAGACTGGGACTAGGAGAGGTTAAGTATGTCTGTGAGACTCTTGCCAGGTAGTCTGCGAATGCCCTGAGGACACGCCCTAGAATATCATCTGGCCCTGCGAACTTACAAATGTTGACCCGTTTGAAAACCTTACTCAAGTCAGCCTCAGAGAGAGATCACCCAGTCCTCCGGATTAGCTGGGGCACTCACACAGGGCTCTGTATTGTTTTTGTCGAGGCGTGCATAAAAGGCATTGAGTTCGTCTGGTAGAGAGGCATTGTAGGGCAGATCATGGCTAGGGCTTCCTTTGTAGTCTGTAATGTACTATATTCCCTGTCACATGCTTCGAGCATCAGAGCCGGTATAATAGGATTCCACCTTGTTCCGATATTTTCCATTTGCCTGTTTGATGGCTTTGAGGAGGTCGTAGTAGGACTTCCTCAGCCGTAGCCTTGGGGTCAACTGTGATAGCTCTGTGAGCTGGAGCTCTGTCTTTTAGCTTAAGCACTTCAGAGTTCATCCGGGGCTTTTGATTGGAGAAGCAGCGAACCTTCAGTGAGGGGAAGACGTCGTCGATGCATTTCCTGATGAAGCCGGTGACAGAGGTGGTTAGCTCATCAATGCTATCGGCGGAGTCCAGGAACATATTCCAGTCAGTGCTAGCAAAGCAGTCCTGCAGCATAGCCTCTGTTTCCAACCATTTTTCTACGGAGTGCTTCACAGGTACTTCCTGTTTGAGCTTTTCTCTGTTAACAGGAAGCAGGAGTATAGAGTCGTGATCTGACTTGCTGAAGGGGGGACGGGGGAGGGCCTTGTATGCTTGCTTGTGGGTTGACAGCGGTCGAGGACTTTATCGCCC
>NW_019956888.1:0-1110 GCF_002910315.2 Salvelinus sp. IW2-2015
AGAAAACATACACAATATGACGCCCCGTTACCTTATTAATTCCGTAATAATAGAATGGGCTGATAGAAAGGGGTGGCGTTAGTGCAGAATTCTTCATTTTTCACACAGGAAAAAAATATAAAAACACATCTCTTGCTGCCTTCTGTAAACGCAGAGCTGAAATGCTTCTTATTGTCATGTCTGCTTGGCATCAGACTCATTTTGCGATTCAGTTGCACTTCAGGAATGACGTGTAGCTTTTCTTGGCGTAGCCAGCCTACTTTTCTCCAGTAAAATTCAAGATTAACTTTATATAAACATTAGGAAATGTAGCTGCCTACATTATTTCAGTCATAAACATTAGAAATGATGGCCATGTATTGTTTCTGCAGAAAATAACTTGCCTTTTCACTATAAGCTCATTTGTGATCCGTTTCAAGAAACTAGGTGAATGTCACTACTTCACAGGAGAGGCATTTGAACGTTTACATTTTTTTATTTATCAAAATGCGTTATTGGGCCAAAATGCCTTCTGGAACGTTCATGTGCCTTAATAACAAACTTGTATGCCATGTGTAAATATAAATAGTTAAATTATGAGCCTACTTTGTTTAGCCACGGAAAAATACAGGAGCCTTCCCGCTAGCCATGATTGGCTGAGTTTGGATTGATCTGCCATGTAGCAAGCTTCTATACAAGATGAACTGCTCAGTATGTGTGGATAATCCTTTCAGGCTTTTAATTTTTTTGAATGAAGAACTGAAAAAGTTTTGCTGGACTACTTTCTGGAGGACGATCGTGTCACTGACTTTCTCTGACTCTGAAAATGAATCAGACAATGAGAAATCCCTGATTGAACCAATGAAGAAATGGTGTCGTTGTCACAGAAGAAGTTGACCGAGTTTTGAAATCAGTGGAAGCAGAGAGATTGCCAAACCCGGAGAGAGAACACCGAAGGTTGTTGTATAAAACACCTGTCTCCGGATTACATCTTCAAACTAAGGGCATCCGTGACAGAGGGACAATAGCTCCCCCATGTATACGGATAAGAGTCTTGCTACATTTTCTGATATTGTAAGTTTCTAATTCATCAGAAAGTCATTTTCATTGCACGTTAAAGCGTACTGTTAG
>NW_019956889.1:0-1110 GCF_002910315.2 Salvelinus sp. IW2-2015
GGGTCCATTTCATCCTGGGGACAGAGGATGATGATGAAGAGCACATGCCCCACGACCTGTTCACTGAGCTGGACGAGCTGTTCTTCCGGGACGGACACGTCTACGAGTGGAGGGAGACAGCCAGGCACGACGCACACCCTTCCTCACTACTCCTAGTGGATGTTTCCTCATCCAACCACATCAACAGCTCCTTTAATCTGATGTGTGTGTGTGTGTGTGTGTGTGTAGGTGGTTAAAGTTTGAGGAAGACGTGGAGGATGGAGGGGAGCGTTGGAGTAAGCCCTATGTAGCCACGCTGTCTCTACACAGCCTCTTCGAGCTCCGCAGCTGCATCCTCAATGGCACTGTCATGTTGGACATGAGAGCTAACACTATTGAGGAGATCGCAGGTGAGTGTGTATGTATGTTTCTGCAGACATTTTACTGTGTGTATGTATGTTTCTGCAGACATTATACTGTGTGTGTCTGAAAGTTGAATGTGTTGAATAAAGCATGTAACTGTTGAATAAAGCATGCGGTCTACCCTGTACCCCCCATAGACATGGTGATAGACAGCATGGTGGCGTCAGCTCAGCTGGAGGAGGGGTTGAGGCAGAAGGTGAGGGAGGCCATGTTGAAGAGACACCACCACCAGAACGAGAAGAAGCTCAGCAACCGCATCCCTCTGGTGCGCTCCTTCGCTGACATCGGCAAGAAACAATCTGACCCACACCTGCTTGAGAGAAACGGTGAGGGCCCTCGCTGCACCTCTGCTTTTCCCTCTTCTGCTCTTTATCCCCTCATTTCAGCTCTTCTATAAAATAAGGGTTTATTTACACCCTTTTTACTGCAGTTTAGCCGTGTTTTGACAGATTGAATGTACAGTGGGGCAAAAAAAGTATTTAGTCAGCCACCAATTGTGCAAGGCCTGTAATTTTCATCATAAGTACACYTCAACTATGACAGACAAAATGAGGGGGAAAAATCCAGAAAATCACATTGTAGGATTTTTTATGAATTTATTTGCAAATTATGGTGGAAAATAAGTATTTGGTCAATAACAAAAGTTTATCTCAATACTTTGTTATATACCCTTTGTTGGCAATGACAGAGGTCAAACGTTTTCTGTAA
>NW_019956890.1:0-1109 GCF_002910315.2 Salvelinus sp. IW2-2015
GTCTCAGTTGTTGAATCTTGTTATGTTCATACAAATATTTACACATGTTAAATTTGCTGAAAATAAACGCAGTTGACAGTGAGAGGACGTTTTTTTTGCTGAGTTTATGACAACTAGTGTAGCCTTGTCAGCAAATGAGTGCTGTTTGAACACACATCCGATTTGGTCACTTGTAATTTGCTGCTTGTACAGTCAGTAGTCCAAAAAGGATTTGGAAAACAAAACTGATTTGCGCATTAAGGCCTGCAGTGTGAACAAGGACTAACAGCTTTGTACACCTGGATTGTACAATATATGCACTTTATTGTAAAAACATTTGTTCAAGCTCTGTCAAGTTGTTTGTTGATCATTGCTGGCCCACTCACTAGGCAGGATTAGGCGGCCGCCTGTGGTGTCAGATTGAAGAGGGTCATGATCAGTGGTTTCAAGTTTGTATCCGTACATTTCCCGCTGTGTAAACACTTAGGCTCACGATAACTCCTGGTAAAGTTGGGTAGCTGATATTCAGAGCTTAAATAGCTAAATTGATTAGTCACAGGAATCAGGACTAATAAAGCCAATGCAACGGCCTGTTTTACAAATGGTGGGCTTACCACATAGATGGGCATTCATAAAATGATATTTCAGGCACACTGTAGGCTACACCTCAGTAAGCACGGGCCGATGCCGAAGCCTTTTGGACGTCTTTTTTTGGTGCAGTTCGGACCAGCCTTGATTTTCACATTCACAGACATTGGTTTTAGGTCTAGTCCAGACCAAATCTGAAAGACATCTAGATTGGGCTTGATTTCAAAGTCCACAGACATAGGTTTTCGGTCCAGTCCAGACTAAATCTGAACCAATCATAGACGCCTTGATTTGTCCCAAACATACATGTCAATAAATTGCTTCTTTTCAACTTTCATTCAGAACCGAAAATGTGCCTGATTTAACATCTGGAAAATATGCCTATTCAACGTCCTGGAAAATATATATTTTAAACATGCGGAAAATACCTTTTCACCTTTCATTCAGAACCGAAATTGTACCAAACTTCAACGTCTGGAAAATACATATTTTAGACATCTTGTAATCGTCATTTTGTTTACTGGGACTATTCTATTTGGGGG
>NW_019956891.1:0-1109 GCF_002910315.2 Salvelinus sp. IW2-2015
AGGTCTATAACAGTTTGGGTCTAGAGTGTCTCCCCTTTGTAGAGAGGGATGATCGCTGCAGCTTTTCATTCTTTGGGGATCTCAGACGATACAAAAAAGAGGCTTGTAATAGGGGTTGCAACAATTGCAGCTGATCATTTTAGAAAGAGAGGTTCTAGATTGTCCAGCCCAGCTGATTTGTAGGGATCCAGATTTTGCAGCTCTTTCAGAACATCAGCTGTCTGGATTTGGGTGAAGGAGAAGCAGGGGGGGCTTGGGCAAGTTTCTGCGGGGGGTGCAGAGCTGTTGGCCGGGGTAGTGGTAGCCAGGTGGAAAGCATGGTTAGTCGATTTATCAGTGGTGACAGTGTTTCCTATCCTCAGTGCAGTGGGAAGCTGGGAGGAGGTACTCTTATTCTACATGGACTTTACAGTGTCCCAAAACTTTTGGGAATTAGTGCTACAGATGCAAATTTCTGTTTGAAAAAGCTAGCTTTAGCTTTCCTAACTGACTGTGTGTATTGGTTCCTGACTTCCCTGAAAAGTTGCATATTGTGGGGGCTTTTTGATGCTAATGCAGTACACCACAGGATGATTTTGTGCTGGTCAAGGGCAGTCAAGTCTGGGGTGAACCAAGGGCTATATTTGTTCTTTGTTCTACATTTTCTGAATGGGGCATGCTTATTTAAGATGGTGAGGAAGGCACATTTAAAGAGCAACCAGGCATCCTCTACTGACGGGATGAGGTCAATATCCTTCCAGGATACCCGGGCCAGGTCGATTAGAAAGGCCTGCTCGCTGAAGTGTTTTAGGGAGCGGTTGACAGTGATGAGGGGTGATGGTTTGACCGCATACAAATTACGGACGCAGGCAGTGATCGCTGAGATCCTGGTTGAAGACAGCAGAGGTGTATTTAGAGGGCAAGTTGGTCAGTATGATATCTATGAGGGTGCCCATGGTTACGGATTTAGGGTTCTACCTGGTAGGTTCCTTGATAATTTGTGTGAGATTGAGGGCATCTATCTTAGATTGTAGAACGGCCGAGGTGTTAAGCATATCCCAGTTTAGGTCACCTAACAGTACGAACTCTGAAGATAGATGGGGGGCAATCAATTCACACATGGTGTCCAG
>NW_019956892.1:0-1109 GCF_002910315.2 Salvelinus sp. IW2-2015
TGAGGGAGAGGTTGTTGTCCTGACACAACACTGCCAGGTCTCTGACCTCCTCCCTATAGGTGTCACGTTGGTATATATGATTCGGGAGACAGGCGGCAGAATGCGTAATAGGGTTTTTTATTCAGCCCAAATTACAGCGTGCCGTGTAAAGGCACGGGGACGAAGACCAAACAAACACTATACAAAACACAGGGTAGAAACCCAAACAAAAGAGCGAGGAGTACCTCGAATGAATAACACAAGCTCACAATGATTAACACACGGGACGAGACCCGGAATCATCTGCACAATCCACAATGACACGAAAGCCAAAACACACAGCACAGGTACTCACTCGCACCAACGGACATAGTAACAATAATCGACCCCACCATGGTGAACAAAGGGCACATATATACAGATACAATCAGTGGGAATAGGGGCCAGGTGTGCGCAATGAAAGTTCCAGTGGGATCCGGGACAGTACCCCCCCCTCCCGACACGCTGCACTAGCAGCGCAACGACACCGGTCTCTACGACGATCACAGGAACGCAGTGCGGGTCGATCAGGACAAGATGCAGCTGCCGAATTTGTGGCGACGTCGGACGGACCAGTAGCAGTGGCATCAGACGGACCGGTTGTGGCGGCGTCGGTCGGGCCAGTTGTGGCTGCTGAAGTTGCGTCGTCAGACGGACCCGTTGTGGCAACGTCGGACGACCCAGTTGCAGCTGCCGAAGCTGCGGCGGCGCCGGACGGACCAGTCGCAGCGTCGTCGGGACATTCCCGCTGTCTCCCTCAATGGTCGATTATTCTGTCACGTTGGTATAAAGGGATCGGGAGACAGGCGCAGGAATGCGTAATAGGGTTTTTTATTTACCCAAATTACAGCGTGCCATGTAAAAGCACAGGGACGAAGACCAAACAAACACGTATACAAAACAGAAGGTTGAAACCCCAACAATAGAGCGAGGAGTACCTCAAATAAATACACCGGGGCGAGATCCGTAACATACACGCACACAATGATTCTACACGTGACGAGACCCGGAGTCATCTGCAAAATCCACAATGGCACGAAAGCCAAAACAACACAGCACAGGTACTCACACGACCAACAGGCATTGTAACA
>NW_019956893.1:0-1108 GCF_002910315.2 Salvelinus sp. IW2-2015
TTTACAGGACAGGGGAGGGGAGGGTTGTCAAACTGATTTTACAGGACAGGGGAGGGTTATCAAACTGATTTTATTGCCTTGGGGAGGGTTCGGTGTGTTTTAGGGGGGGAACAGGGGAGGGTAGTGTGTTTAGAGGGGGGAACAGTTTAAGAAAACTGAAATACCTTATTTTCATAAGTATTCAGACCCTTTGTTATGAGACTTGAAATTGAGCTGAGGTGCATCCTGTTTCCATTGATCATCCTTGAGATGTTTCTACAACTTGATTGGAGTCCACCTGTGGGAAATTCAACACACCTGTCTATATAAGGTCCCACAGTTGACAGTGCATGTCAGAGCAAAATCCAAGCCATGAGGTCGAAGGAATTATCCGTAGAGCTCCGAGACAGGATTGTGTCGAGGCACAGATCTGGGGAAGGGAACCAAAATAAGGTCCCCAAGAACACAGCTGGCCTCCATTATTCTTAAATGGAAGACGTTTGGAACCACCAAGACTCATCCTAGAGCTGGCCGCCTGGCCAAACTGAGCAATCAGGGGAGAAGGGCCTTGGTCAGGGAGGTGACCAAGAACCCGATGGTCACTCTGACTGAGCTCTTGAGTTTCTCTGTGGAGATGGGAGAATCTTCCAGAAGGACACCAATCAGGCCTTTATGGTAGAGTGGCCAGATGGAATCCATTTCTCAGTAAAAGGCATATGACAGCCCGCTTGGAGTTTGCCAAAAGGCACTTAAAGACTCTCAGATCATGAGAAACAAGAGTATCTGGTCTGATGAAACCAAGATCTAACTATTTGGCCTGAATAACAAGCGTCACGTCTGGAAGAAACCTGCCACCATCCCTATGGTGAAGCATGGTGGTGGCAGCATCATGCTGTGGGGATGTTTTTCAGCAGCAGGGACTGGGAGACTAGTCAGGATCGAGGTAAAGATGAACGGAGCAAAGTACAAAGAGATCCTTGATGAAAACCTGCTCCAGATTGCTCGGGACCTCAGACTGGGGCAAAGGTTCACCTTCCAACAGGACAATGACCCTAAGCACACAGCCAAGACGATGCAGGAGTGGCTTCGGGACAAGTCTCTGAATGTCCTTGAGTGGCCCAGCCAGAGC
>NW_019956894.1:0-1108 GCF_002910315.2 Salvelinus sp. IW2-2015
CAGCAGGTGGGCAGACAGGCAGACAGACAGCAGGCGGGCAGACAGGCAGGCAGGCAGACAGACAGACAGCAGGCGGGCAGGCAGACGGCAGGCAGACACTGGAATACGTTTCTGAGTGACAGTGAGGGCTTTTAAAAATAATGGTTCTGTTACGGAACAGTATAGATCACTTTCATTCTCGGTTCCAATTCTGTTCCTCTAAAAAATATTGTTTTCTGTTCTGTTTGTTCCCCGAGTATATATTATATTAGAAATAATCAAGTGCCCCATCATAAATATTGAATCAAAACCATGCCATGTGAAAATAGCCTTTCCTGTCTGGCATCTATTTAACCACTCCATACAGTATCTCCTCTGGGGACTGTACTGTTCCTCTGCCAGCCAGCAACCCTCACGTTTACACAGACGTCCTGGGTACATATGTTTACTGGGAATATGCTGTCGTTTAGATGGGGTCTATCGCCCCTTATTTGGGATGCAGMCCATTTTTCACCACAGCATGTAGGTCACAGCCAACGGTTGTCATTGTGAGGGACGAGCCGTGCTATTTGTCATCACGCATCATGTGACTAAATTGTGATCACACATGTTGCGTCATTCTCTCAACTGATTGGTCCAGGGGTGTTCTGTTTCTCTGAGTATCATAGGGAATTAGCATATATGMAATGTTGTCATTGTTTACGCTAGTGTGTGTTTAGATCCACCTCCCCATTTTCCTCTTCCTTCATTGTCATAATCCCTCAAGACATTGATCTAGTTTTCAAGGTAAGGGAAGAAAACTGTTATGTAGTTTCTCAGTTACTGGCTAGTAGAGAAGACTGCTGTGATGACCGCAACGCGACGAGGCTAACTGATTTAGAGCTGAGGCGTTGTGAAATAGGTTAGTGAATACACTGGTTGGCTGCATTCAACCTTGGCCAAGTCATCTCTCCCTCAGGTCCTTGTGTCATTGTTGGCCAAGTCATCTCTCCCTCAGGTCCTTGTGTCATTGTAGGCCAAGTCAATTCACCCTAAGGTCCTTGTGTCGTGGTAGGACCAAGTCAATTCTCCCTCAGGTCCTTGTGTCGTGGTAGGACCAAGTCAATTCTCCCTCAGGTCCTTGTGTCGT
>NW_019956895.1:0-1108 GCF_002910315.2 Salvelinus sp. IW2-2015
CAGTGTAGCACAAACTTTTCCCCCCTAGCACATTTTATGGCTGGCGCTCACATTGCCTTCATTTCTGTTTTCCTTATAAATAATAACTTTGGACAAGTGTGCGTTCCTAGGTGCCTTATTTTCTGTTGTGTTGTCGTTTCTAGTGGAGCATACTGTATGTATGTATGTATGTATGTATGTATGTATGTATGGAGCATAATGTATTTACAGTTTTATTCACGCTTTCAAGTATTGGGTGACAAATCATGCATTCCAATTCTTGCATAGATTTTAATGGACACATACAATGTGTGTAAAATACCTTTTGGCAAGTTGTACTGATTATGATGAACTAATGCTAAGCTACACTACATGACCAAAAGTATGTGGTATGCTCGTCGAACATCTCATTCCAAAATCATAGTTATTAATATGGAGTTGGTCTCCCGTTTGCTGTTATAACAGCCTCCACTCTTCTGGGAAGGCTTTCCTTCAGATGTTGGAACATTGCTGCAGGGACTTGCTGCCATTCAGCCACAAAAGCATTAGTGAGGTCGGACACTGATGTTGGGCTATTAGGCCTGGCTCACAGTCAGCGTTCCAATTCATACCAAGGTGTTCGATGGGGTTGAGGTCAGGGCTTTGTGCAGGCCGGTCAAGTTATTTCACACCAATCTCGATAAGCCATTTCAGTATGGACCTTGCTTTGTACATGGGGCATTGTCATGCTTGAAACAAGAAAGGGCCTTCCCCAAACTGTTGCCACAAAGTTGGAAGCACAGAACCGTCTAGAATGTCATTGTATGCTGTAGAGTTAAGATTTCCCTTCACTGAAACTAAGGGCCTTAGACCAACCCACGAAAAACAGCCCCAGACCCATACAGTTGACACTATGCATTGGGGCAGGTAGAGGTCTCCTGGCATCTGCCAAACCCAGATTCATCCATCGGACTGCCAGATGGTGACGCGTGATTCATCACTCAAGAGATTGTGTTCCACTACTCCAGAGTCCAATGTCGGCGAGCCTTACACCACTCTAGCCGAAGCTTGGCATTGCACATGGTGATCTTAGGCTTGTGTGCAGCTGCTCAGCCATGGAAACCCATTTCATGAAACTCCCGACGAACAG
>NW_019956896.1:0-1108 GCF_002910315.2 Salvelinus sp. IW2-2015
AGCACCCTCTATCTGAAATGATTTTATTCCAATCTGTCTGGAGCCTCTCACACCTACTCATCAACCCCAGATTTCTTCTAAATCCTCTCATCTTCCAAAAAAACTGAACTAGGACTTCTTAGTATTACCATTAATGAACTCAGCCAGTCTGCTGTTCATCTCCAGCTCTGATATTCATATTGTTCCTGTAGCAGGAAGAGAACAGATGTAGCATGGGTGAATAATGTAGGTTTAACACAGTGGCTAAATCCACTCCTGGACTGTGTTTATAGCAGTAGTGTCTGCAGGAGTCGAGCGGTCTCTCTCTCTCTCGCTCTGTGTTTGTGTTGTGGCCAGCCAGCCAGCCAGCAAGTGATCTGTGTTTCCCTGCTTGTCTCAGAGCAGATAAGACTGGATCTATTACCCCCTGGAACCCAGGTCTAGATCAATGGGGCAGATTGCAACGCTCACTCACTGTCTCATGTCCAGCTAGGCAGCAGGATGGATACTGATAATTAAACAGCGGTAGCTAATTACTTCAGAGTGCTCACAGAACAATCAATGGGTTTGGGTTGGTTGTGTGTTCTTCTTAGGAGGAGATATAAATACAGACCCACTGGAAGGAARCATCATTGACTGTATTATTTATGGATAGAGGGGAGGGAAGGGAGAGTAAGCAGGACGCAGTGCCGCTGCTGCAGAAATACAGGAGAGAGAAGGAGCGGAGACAATGGTGTGTGTGTAAAGGGTTAAATACTGTGGGGGTATTGTGTATCTGCGCATGTGTTTGTGTGCATGAGAGAGAGGGAGCTAGCGCTTGCAAACAGGCCAGCTATCAAAAGCCACAGGCTCCTTTAAACTCCATCTCTCTCCCTCTCTATCTCTGCTTCTCTCTCTCTCTCTCTTTCCCTCTCTCCCTCACTCTTCCTCTCTCCCTCTCTTTCTTGCTCCCTGGCCAGGCTGATGATTGACGGCCTGAGGGTTTTAATGGGCACTAGAGAGCAAGAGCTGAGGTCGGGGTTGTCATGGCAACAAGGAGAACAGGCCTTTCGCTGCATTACCTGAGAGTGCAGTGGAGCCTCGCTGGCTGGCTGACTAGCTGGCTGTGTGCTTCAGAAACAGGCTCCCC
>NW_019956897.1:0-1108 GCF_002910315.2 Salvelinus sp. IW2-2015
TGAGTGCAGATCATCAACTGTGCAATTTAGATGTACACGATAGACTGTCAGTTGATAGGCTTGTACTAATGAAACTCAACAATGGACAGTTGGGACACAGTAAGTTGTTCCACACAAGCCACTCTCACACACCATCAACAGACAGGTCCTCAGCAGGTTGTGACCAGAGGGCATCATTCTTACCTTCTCGGAGTTGATGAAATCCTTCTTACTGATCGGCCCATCATTGTCCCCTCCGGCCAACTCCAGAATATCTCTCACATCGGCACCAGCTGCCATGATGACGTGTGCTGTAAAGAATAGGAACTCTGTATTTGTATTCTGTCATTGTGTGTCAAATGTATATGTCATCACCTGATAGCTCACCTAACTATCAAGTTATTTACCGTACGTTCTTGGCTAGACATGGCAAGCAGAGCTAGCAAGCAATGTAGCTAGCTAATCTCTTTGCAGAGGCTACTACTCGGTCTTTGCAGAAAGCCAACGTTAACGGTCTATAATTTATGGATACATTATTAGTTAACATATGTATTAGGTGTATTCAAAGAGGATACCTGTATTTTGTGTCGATAATTTAGCTAGTTAATGCGTCGCTCACGTTGACTAGTTAACGTTAGCTTTCAAGCAAATATGTTCAGCTAGCCGGCTTTAGCAAACGTTGCAGCGCTAAAGCCCAGCAGGGACATAGCTAGTTATGGAATACTTCATTTTCAACGTAAAGTTTTACCGTTTACCTTTTTGGTGAATCCACGCGTCTGTTTTTGTCTTTTTAAAGCAAATATTCTGTGAAAGTATAAAAATTGGCTAGCTAGCTAACCGGCTAACAACAAGCTATAATCAACAAGCTTGCGTTCAGCGGAAACCGGAAGTAATTCTTCTTCGCCAGTAAAGCCGCTTCTGTAATACGTTTTTCGCCACCTACTGATGTGGAGGCGGTGAACTTGGGACAAAATTATTTAACCACATTATTTTTATTTTTATTTTTTTTATTTCACCTTTATTTAACCAGGTGAGCCAGTTGAGAACAAGTTCTCATTTACAACTGTGACCTGGCCAAGATAAAGCAAAGCAGTGCAACACAAACAACAACACAGAGTTACACATGGAA
>NW_019956898.1:0-1107 GCF_002910315.2 Salvelinus sp. IW2-2015
AAAGGCACAGTCAACTTAGTGTATGTAAACTTCAGACCCACTGGAATTGTGATACAGTGAATTATAAGTGAAATAATCTGTCCGTAAACAATTGTTGGAAAAATTACTTGTGTCATGCACAAAGTAGATGTCCTAACCGACTGCCAAAACTATAGTTTGTTAACAAGAAATTTGTATAGTGGTTGAAAAACGAGTTTTAATGACTCCAACCTAAGTGTATGTAAACTTCCGACTTCAACTGTACTTCTGGTAAGACCCTCAGGGGTGGGTGTGTGAGTCTTTTTGTCAATAGCAGCTGGTGCTCGATGTCTAATATTAAAGAAGTCTCTAGGTATTGCTCACCTGATGTAGAGTACCTTATGATAAGCTGTAGACCAACACTATATACCAAGAGGGTTCTCATCTATATTATTCATAGCCATCTATTTACCACCACAGACCAATGCTGGCTCTAAGACCGCACTCAACCAACTATATAAGGCCATAAGCAAACAAGAAAATGCTCACCCGGTGTGCTCCTAGTGGCCRGGGACTTTAATGCAGGCAAACTTAAATCAGATTTACCACATTTTTACCAGCATGGTTACATATGCAACCAGAGGAAAAAAACTCTAGACCACCTTTACTCCACACACAGAGATGCATACACAGCTCTCTCCCACCCTCCATTTGGCAAATCTGACCATAATTCTATCCTCCTGTTTCCTGTTTACAAGCAAAAACTAAAGCAGGAAGTACCAGTGACTCGCTCAATACAGAAGTGGTCAGATGACGAGGATGCAATGCTACAGTACTGTTTTGCTAGCACAGGTTGGAATATGTTCCGGGATTCGTCAAATGGCATTGAGGAGTACACCACCTCAGTCATCGGCTTCATCAATAAGTGCATCGACGACGTCGTCCCCACAGTGACCATACGTACATATTCCAACCAGAAACCATGGATTACAGGCAAAATCTGCATCGAGCTAAAGGCTAGAGCTGCCGCTTTCAAGGGGTGGGACACTAACCAGGACGCCTATAAGAAATCCTTCTATGCCCTCAGACGATCCATCAAAAAAGCAAAGCATCAATACAGGATTAAGATTGAATCCTACTACACTGGCT
>NW_019956899.1:0-1107 GCF_002910315.2 Salvelinus sp. IW2-2015
AATGCGGCTCTCCTATCATATCTCCTCGTTACGCTACTCGCCAACAAGTCTGCTACAATAGAAAGGGCCTATCTAAGCCCTAGCCAACAGTCTGATGAACAAAGGCCCAGGAGCCTCACTTTTCAAATGTTCTTAGTTGTTATACTTAATTTCTTCATACTATCATTTCTTAAAATAGGAGAAAATTCTGTTTAAATACAATGTCTCTACAAATCAATAACGCTGTGTCACGAATTAATAAATAAATAAGCGCATTTCATTTTTAAATCACAAAACAAATGGCATACAAAATATATGTAAATTGCATATTTTAATTTCAAGTTTAAGATTTATAAATGGTATTGTGTAGTTATGGATTTCATCATACGCATAATTAACTATCAAATCTGTGTGAACTACAAACATTTTCTAAATGAGACACTGATGCTCTGTGTGGCCCTGGGATGTGTCCCAAAGCACTCTATTCCCTACATCAGGGCTTCTCAAACCACTTCTCTGGGACCCCCAGACCTTACAGAATGTTGCTGTAGCCCTGAACTAACTCACTTCATTCAAGTAGTCAAAAGTCTTGACGATTAGTTGACAAGTTGAATCAGGTGTGCTAGCCAATTATCATACTTGAGTAAAAGTAAAGATAGAAAATGACTGAAGTAAAAGTCACCCAGTAAAATGCTACTTGAGTAAGTCCTAAAGTATTTGGTTTAAAATATACTTAAGTATCAAAAGTAAATGAATAAATTATTTCAAATTCCTTATATTAAGCAAACCAGACGGCACGATTTTCTTGTTTTTTTTAATTCACGGACAGCCAGACATCATTTAAAAACAATGCATTTGTGTTTAGTGAGTCCGCCAGATAAGAGGCAGTAGAGACGACCAGGGATGTTCTTTTGATAAGTGCGGGAATTTGACAATTTTCCTCTCCTGCTAAGCATTCAAAATGTAACGAGTACTTTTGGGTGTCAGGGAAAATGTTGGGAGGGAAAAGTGCATAATTTTCATTAGGAATGTAGTGGAGTAAAAGTAAAAGTTGTAAAAAATATAAATAGTAAAGTAAAGTACAGATTCCTCCAAAAACGACTTAAGTAAAATGACTTTAAAGTACTA
>NW_019956900.1:0-1107 GCF_002910315.2 Salvelinus sp. IW2-2015
TAACAGAAATGGGGCAGTTACCTGTATAAAGGATATGAAAAGGTAACAGAAATGGGGCAGTTACCTGTATATAGGATATGAAAAGGTAACAGAAATGGGGCAGTTACCTGTATAAAGGATATGAAAAGGTAACAGAAATGGGAACACATCATCACAAACTAGGCCCTACCTTCAACTGGCCCAATGTGCTGCGTAATAGAGTGTTATGAACAGATCATAAATAGATACAAAATAGTACATAAGCAATGACTACTTTACAGTGCCTTAATGCCAAGGATAGGTCTAAGGATAGCACACCATGTCACTGAAGGCAAACAGTTGTCATGTTTTTTGATCGTTGCCCTGTCAGGTGTATTATGTATTTTGCTGTTGGAGCCCTCAGTTGTTGTTTGAGCTTCTGGCTTTCTAATGCATATAGACTATGGTTACGTCCCAAATAGCTCCCTATTCCCTGTATAGTGCACCACTTTTGACCAGATTCATATGGGCCCTGGTCAAAAGTGGTGCACTATAAAAGGAATAGGGTGCATATTCCCCTCAGGCTGTCATCACACTTAAATAGAGCGTTGTCTAGACCCCGCAGCTCCGCCGGAGAAAAACTGCCAGTGGTGCAGTTCCCCCAGTACCTAGGCCTCAGGGCCCATAATTCTCTTTGTAGGTTTGTCTGACAATTTGCTAAGCAGTTGAATACAGTGGAGTGAGGGATGGAAGCCTGAGAATTAACGTAGCTTAAGCTCAATTCACTGAACAGAGAGTTTTACTGACAATTATTCAAAACTCAAACAGTCGTAGACGCTTGGTGTCTTCCACTCATTTCTGTACATAGACATTCTAAGGATTCTCCTTTCATTGTCAGCTTAGAGAAATGTTCATGAAGGATGTAATTTATCAAGTCATCTGGATAGTCATTCTATGGATATTTGATTCATAACAAATCAGTCACAGCCATACACTCACGGATTAAAGATAATAAATAGAATGTGTGTGTGTGTCTGCATTCACAGGTGCACGGACCTGCACGCTCACACACACACACACACACACACACACACACACACACACACACACACACACACACACACACACACACACACACACACACACACA
>NW_019956901.1:0-1107 GCF_002910315.2 Salvelinus sp. IW2-2015
CCACCGATCCTCTGAAGCTCGGTCAGGTTGGATGGGGAGCGTCGCTGCATAATTATTTTCAGGTCTCCAGAGATGTTCGTTTGGGTTCAAGTCCGGGCTCTGTCTGGGCCACTCAAGGACATTCAGAGACTTGTCCCGAAACCACTCCTACGTTCTCTTGGCTGTGTGCTTAGGGTCATTGTACTATTGGAAGGTGAACCTTCGCCCCAGTCTGATGTCCTGAGAGCTCTGGAGCAGGTTTTCATCAAGGATCTCTCTGTACTTTGATCCATTCTTCTTTGCCTCGATCCTGACTAGTATCCCTGTCCTTAAAATAGCTGTGCAGCGATGCTCCCCATTCAACCTAACAGAGCTTGAGAGGATCTGCAGAGAAGAATGGGAGAAACTCCCCAAATTCATGTGTGCCAAGCTTGTAGCATCATACCCAAGAAAACTTGAGGGTCTAACCGCTGCCAAAGGTGCTTCAACAAAGTACTGAGTAAAGGGTCTGAATACTGATGGAAATGTGATATGTCAGTGTTTTATTTTTACTACATTTGCAACAATTCTAAAAACCTGTTTTTACTTTGTCATTATAGGGTATCGTGTGTATATTGATGAGGGGAAAAAAATATTTAATCAATTTAAGAATAAGCCTGTAATGTAACAAAATGTGGAAAAAGTCAAGGCGTCTGAATACTTTCCGAATGCCCTGTATACTTCCATACATGTTTACAACTGGTCGTGTGAGGCCTTGTGGGCATCCTAGAGCAGAACAACCGACACGTTCGTGTTCGTGAGAGTCTCGCCTGTGCACAGAGGGGTATTAGTGTGTAGCCCAAACTATTCGGACGCTACAGACAGAAATTGTCAGATCGGCTGTCCTGACTTCAGACGGGTCGGAGAGCAAAACGGAGAACTCGTGTTCACGAGAGTCTCGTCTTTCCATAGAGGGGTCATAACAGTTTTGTCGGCCAAACCGTTTCTGGACGCTACAGACAATTTTGTGATGTCTCATGGTCTGACAAACACCTCTCTAGATTGTCACCATTCGCCGCAGATGAGGAAGTGTGACGTAGGAGGATGCGGTGGATTGAGATGCATATCTCTAGCTTCATCTCACAGATT
>NW_019956902.1:0-1107 GCF_002910315.2 Salvelinus sp. IW2-2015
AACTGTTTGGCCATAATGACCATCGTTATGTTTGGAGGAAAAAGGTGGACGCTTGCAAGCCGAAGAACATCATCCCAACCGTGAAGCATGGAGGTGGCAGCATCATGTTGTGGGGGTGCTTTGCTGCAGGAGGGACTGGTGAACTTTACAAAATTGATGGCATCATGAGGAGGGAAAATGATGTGGCTTTATCGAAGCAACATCTCATTACATCAGTCAGGAAGTTAAAGGGGTGGCAGGGTAGCCTAGTGGTTAGAGTGTTGGACTAGTAACCGAAAGGTTGCAAGTTCGAATCCCCGAGCTGACAAGGTACAAATCTGTCGTTCTGAACAGGCAGTTAACCCACTGGCCAATGACCCCAAGTATACTTACAAAGTTGTGGCAAAATGGCTTAAAGACAACAAAGTTGCAGTGGCCATCACAAAGCCCTGACTTCAGTCCCATAGAAAATTTGTGGGCAGAACTGAAAAAGTGTGTGTGAGCAAGGTGGCTTACAAACCTGACTCAGTTACACCAGCTCTGTCAGGAGGAATGGGCCAAAATTCACCCAACTTTTTGTGGGAAGCTTGTGCAAGGCTACCCGAAATGTTTGACCCAAGTGAAACAATTTAAAGGCAAATACTAATTGAGTGTATGTAAACTTCTGACCGACTGGGAATGTGATGAAAGAAATAAAAGCTGAAATAAATCATTCTCTCTACAATTATTCTGACATTTCACATTCTTAAAATAAAGTGGAGATCCTAACTGACATAAAACAGGGAATATTTACAAGGGTTAAATGTCAGGAATTGTGAAAAACTGAGTTTAAATGTATTTAGCTAAAGTGTACGTAAACTTCCGACTTCAAGCTAAGTATAAGC
Source organism: Salvelinus sp. IW2-2015 (assembly GCF_002910315.2). Classification (NCBI taxonomy): domain Eukaryota; kingdom Metazoa; phylum Chordata; class Actinopteri; order Salmoniformes; family Salmonidae; genus Salvelinus; species Salvelinus sp. IW2-2015. The sequence goes on from NW_019956902.1 coordinate 864, forward strand.
TAAGTTATTGTTTGTCATTGTGTTATTATTTTTCTATTGTTTCTCTTTGTTTCTCTCTGCCTTGTCAGAAGGGCCCTTAAGTAAGCATTTCACTGTTAGTCTACACCTGCTGTTCAGGAAGCATGTGACAAATAAAAGTTTATTGGATGTGTGTGTGCTTTTCAGTGCACATGGGTATATGAGTGATTGTGTATAATGGAATGTGTTTTGGATCCCGGCCCTGCGCTGGGGGTCTGTAGATTAT
>NW_019956903.1:0-1107 GCF_002910315.2 Salvelinus sp. IW2-2015
TCGGTTAGCGCGCACTGCGCCCGGCCCGCCACAGGAGTCGCTGGAGCGCGATGAGACAAGGATATCCCTACCGGCCAAACCCTCCCTAACCCGGACGACGCTATGCCAATTGTGCGTCGCCCCACGGACCTCCCGGTCGCGGCCGGCTGCGACAGAGCCTGGGCGCGAACCCAGAGACTCTGGTGGCGCAGCTAGCACTGCYATGCAGTGCTCTAGACCACTGCGCCACCCGGGAGGCCCGACAGCATCTTTATTGTAAAAACAAAATGTGTTTCCATGCAATTATCTGAGATGTTTTCTCACATTAGACACCTGATCAGGTCAGGGTGTTAGACCTTGTTTTGATCCTTTGTTATTAATGCAAAAAGACTGAAATCCAGATCATTTCTGGATGTTACAGCACTGCCTGGGTGGAGAGGGGACAAGTTGGCTGAGTGCTACTTTTGTTCTGTGCCCTACCCTGGCCTGTGTACGTGGCAGCCCCTCTCCTGCCATGCATTGCCACATGGACAGCGTCTTTGCCAGCGCACAGCTTTGTGGGGATCAATCCTCCTAGGGCCCCTTCATCTGGAAGTGGGACGATGATCCTCCATCTAAAACCACTCTAAACAGCTCTGCTCTGACTGCTTTGCAGCGGATAGCCTTCCGTGGCGTGCACTAGGAGAAACTCAGGCTCCAGGGTTCAACATCATCCACAAATCTAAATTCAAACCGTATTTCCTTCTCTCTGTTGTCATCACCCCCCTCCCTCCCCCCCTCTCTCTCTCGCTCTCTCTCGCCTTTCCACTGTTCCCTGCTCTGCTGGCGTGAAGGTCCTTATATGGAGAGCACACAACAACAGCTGCAGCCCTGCCCTAGCCCTCTGGCCAGAGCCCAGGTCCAATGTCGTCTCATTTGTTTGGCTGAAATGGCCAAATTCCTCTATCTTCTGCCCTGACTCTGTAGGGCCATAATGCAATCCCCTCTTTGCTTCCCTTTTTTTTCTTTCTTTGCCAGTCTGCCTAACCCCCGGGCTCCTGTGCCCACATTCCCGTGCTACTGCATGCCCAGGCGGTGAAACGGGACACGGTCTAGGAGAGAAGTGCCCTGTTTGAATCTGACCTTCAC
>NW_019956904.1:0-1106 GCF_002910315.2 Salvelinus sp. IW2-2015
ATAACACGTTGTAATCCCTACTGCCTCTGATCTGGCGGACTCACTAAAGACAAATGCTGCATTTGAAAATGATGTCTGAGTGTTGGAGTGTGCCCCTGACCTGTCTCTTATACACATCTAGATGTGTATAAGAGACAGGTTTAAGCATGTCAGCCATATAAGCTATGTTTTTTTAAAGGCAGTAAAGGAGGCTGAATGAACTGTTTCGCTGCCAGACAAGGCTCCGCTGATAGCCAGGTGTATCAGTGGTAAGGCTGTCTCTTATACACATCTAGATGTGTATAAGAGACAGGATTCACTCCATGGTGCTGAAAAGAAAGCTCTCATATTGTGGGCACCATTTGTCACCATTATTATAGTGCAATGCATGTATTGTTTAGTGTAGTGTTGTGTAGTGGCTTTGCCCCACCAAGATTGACATGCTAAAATCGCCACTTGATTGGACTAAATTGTTTTTGGTATCTTTAAGTTTGTTTTCAGTGTATTAAACGAAGCATATATAGCCTTGTTGATTTGATGATGCTTAAGTTAAAATGGTGCTGGAATAGCGGAGGCAGTGCTCCTGTTGCCTTTGTGCTGACTTGTAGTAACTATGGGGTTCGAAATCAGTAGTTGATTAGTAAAGTGTCAAACATGAACTGATATAGCTGTTTGTTACATGAAATATTTGCTTTATGGACTTCACAGGACAGATGTTGCGCTCCGTTTTTTTGGGATAAAACAAACGTATGTGTGTAGCGGAATATATTCTGCCACTGTGTGACAGTTGTCTTTTTTGTTGTCACTGCCTTATTGTATATCACGGTGGCATATGAACAAATGGGTTAAAGAGAAAACAACGCAATTATCACAACATAAGTTGTAATATGGCTCTTTTACTGGCTTGGTTTATCTTCCTCAGTGATTATATTGGTCTAAATTGGTCAAATTGGTCTACACGGACAAGTTCTGGCCTGGTTTAGATCTTATCTGTCGGAAAGATATCAGTTTGTCTCTGTGAATGGTTTGTCCTCTGACAATGACATCCCCAAGAGTAAAAATAATATAGTGAAAACAATAGTGTTCCTAAACGGAACCTTGAGGAAACCGAAAATGTACAGTTGATT
>NW_019956905.1:0-1106 GCF_002910315.2 Salvelinus sp. IW2-2015
TGGGTGAACAGGGAGTACAGGAGAGGGCTGAGAACACCATAGTGTGGGGCCTTAGTGTTGAGGATCAGCGGGATGGAGATGTTATTACCTATCCTCACCACCCATGGGCTGCCCGTCAGGAAGACCAAGTTGCACAGGGCGGGGTCGAGACCCAGGGTCTTGAGCATAATGACGAGTTTGGAGGGTGTTAACACTATGGTGTTAACTTCTTTGGGGTAGGGGGCAGTATTTTCACGTCCGGATGAAAAGCATGCCCAGAGTAAACGGCCTGCTACAAAGCCATAAAAGCCAGAATATGCATATTATTAGTAGATTTAGATAGAAAACACTCTGAAGTTTCTAAAAATGTTTGAATGATGTCTGTGAGTARAACAGAACTCATATGGCAGGCAAAAGCCTGAGAAAAAATCTAACCAGGTAGTGGGAAATCTGAGGTTGGTCGATTTTCAACTCAGCTCCTATTGAAGATACAGTGGGATATTGCACTTCCTAAGGCTTCCACTAGATGTCAACAATCTTTAGAACCTTGTTTGATGCCTCTACTGTTTAGTGGGGCCGAAGGAGAGAGGAATGAGTCAGAGGTCTGCCAGCAGCCAAGAGCTGACCATGCGCGTTCACATGAGAGTTTGCTCCTGTTCCATTTGATTTTCTGAAGACAAAGGAATTCTCTGATTGGAACATTATTGAAGAATTATGTTAAAAACATCCTAAAGAATAATTCAATACATCGTTTGACATGACCTCAGATTATTGCATGGTTTTTGCTTTTTCCGTAAAGCTTTTTWGAAATCTGACACATCGGTTGCATTAAGGAGACGTGCATCTAAAATTCCATGCATAACAGTTGTATCTTTTAGCAATGTTTATTATGAGTATTCCTGTAAATTGATGTGGCTCTCTGTAAAATCAACGAATGTTTTGGAACTTCTGAACGTAAGGCGCCAATGTAAACTCAGATTTTTGGATATAAATATGAACTTTACCGAACAAAACATACATGTATTGTGTAACATGAAGTCTTATGAGTGTCATCTGATGAAGATCATCAAAGGTTAGTGATTCATTTTATCTATATTACTCCTTTTTTTGAATCCTCTCTTTGGCTG
>NW_019956906.1:0-1106 GCF_002910315.2 Salvelinus sp. IW2-2015
GTGTGTGTGTGTGTGTGTGTGTGTGTGTGTGTGTTCGTGCGTGCGTGCGTGCGTGCGTGTGACCCACCTCGTAAAGGCGTATGATGTTGGGGTGTTGCAGTCTCTCCATGCTGGATATCTCTCTAGATAGTAACCTCTGGGTCTTTTGGTCCAGCTTGGTCTTATCCAGGATTTTAATGGCCACCTTGTCTGAAGGAGAACAAAGGGACATGTTCATTTATTTATTAGGATTCCCATTAGCTGTTCCTGATGCAGCAGCTACTCTCCCTGGGGTCAGCTTTAAGCCTTTGTTATATACCTGAGGTCAACATAGAATGTAGAAATAAAAAGTAGACATTGAGAGAAGAGTTAGGCAAAAATAAAGAGATATTCCTGTTTTAGCTTTTGGTGTTTTATTCTCTATAGATAAAACGGTGCAATATTTTGTGGATGTTAATACACACTTCATATTTATATATCTCTATGCATTAGCAAGCTATGTGGCTGATAAAACATGTGCGTTCTATAACATTCCAAGCCAAACATAAATAAACACAACGCTAGGTGGCTTGCTCAATTATGATGTCATAATATTACTGTTGATGATATCTGGAAATGTGCATGTACACCCTGGCCCATCTACTGTTGTAGCCCCAATCATGACTTGTGCTCTGATATCTGCTTCACTGATTTCTGCTCTCGTAAAAACCTGGGTTTTCTGCATGTTATCTAGAAGCTTATTACCTAAAATGCATCAATTGAAAGTGTGGGTTCACAGCTCCAATCCAGATGTGTTGGTCATTACTGAGACGTGGTGGAGTGTTTTGAATACTGATGTTAACCTTTCTGGTTATAAACTTTTTCGATAAGACAGATCTTCCAAAGGTGGCAATCTTTACCAAGGATCAGCTTCAGTGCTTGATTGTCTCCACCAAGTCTGTCCTTAAACAATTTGATTTGCTGTTTTTAAGCATTAAACTTTCAAATAGCTCTTTGTTGACTGTTGCTGGGTGCTATCGTCCTCCATCAGCTCCGGCCTGTACCCTACCTGCCTTAAGCTCTCTCCTGGCCCCTTACACTAAGTCTGAATTTGTCCTGCTAGGTGACCTAAACTGGGACATGCTTAA
>NW_019956907.1:0-1105 GCF_002910315.2 Salvelinus sp. IW2-2015
ATTTACAGTAGCTATTACAGTGAAAGAATACCATGCTATTGTTTTAGGAGAGGCACAGTTATGAACATGAAAMGTTATTAATAAACAAATTAGGCACATTTGGGAAGACTTGGTACAAAACTTTGAACAGAAATTCAATGGTTCATTGGATCAGTCTAAAACTTTGCACATACACTGCTGCCATCTAGTGGCCAAAATCTAAATTGCACCTGGGCTGGAATAATACATTATGGCCTTTCTCTTGCATTTCAAAGATAATGGTACAAAATAATACAAAATAAAGTTTTTTTTCTTTGTATTATCTTTTATCAGATCTATTGTGTTATATTATCGTACATTCATTTCACATTTCCACAAACGTCAAAGTGTTTCCTTTCAAATGGTACCGAGAAAATGCATATCCTTGCTTCAGGGCCTGAGCTACAGGCAGTTAGATTTGGGTATGTCGTTTTAGGAGAAAATTGAAAAAAAGGGGCGGATCCTTAAGAGGTTTTAACTATAGCTCAGCGTTCGACACCATAGTGCCTTCCAAGCTCCCCATTAAGCTAAGAACCCTGGGACTGAACACCTCCATCTGCAAACTGGATCCTGAACTTCCTGACAGGCCGCCCCCAGGTGGTAAGGGTAGGCAACAACAAATCCGCCACGCTAACCTTCAACATGGGGGCCCCTCAGGGGTGCGTGCTCAGTCCCCTCCTGTACTGACCGTTTCCTCACCAGAAACGTTGCGTTATATAGCGGTGTGCCCTTCTGCTTTTGGTGCATGCGCTCTAGCCTACATGAGATTATAGACAAAAGTAATTTTTATTTATCAAACGGCAGCTAGGTATCGATGATCATGTGACTAGAATAAGAACCTGGAAATGTATTGTAAAGGAGCATCAAGCATCACTGTTTCACCACCCTGTGAAGTCCAGCATCACCGTTTCACCACCCTGTGAAGTCCAGCATCACTGTTTCACCACCCTGTGAAGTCCAGCATCACCGTTTCACCACCCTGTGAAGTCCAGCATCACGTCTTCACCTGTAGCCTGATAAACTGCTCCACTCAAAGTTTACTTTGATATCATGGTAATTATATCAATATTTGCCATAAAAGCATTTC
>NW_019956908.1:0-1105 GCF_002910315.2 Salvelinus sp. IW2-2015
AATCCGATTGAACTGGAGAGACCTGAAAATAGCTGTGCAGCAACCCTCCCCATCCAACCTGACAGAGCTTGAGAGGATCTGCAGAGAAGAATGAGAGAAACTCCCCAAATACATGTGTGCCAAGCTGGTAGCATCATACCCAAGAAGACTCAAGGCTGTAATCGCTGCTAAAGGTGCTTCAACAAAGTACTGAGTAAAGGGTCTGAATACTTATGTAAATGTATTTTTTATTTTATTTTTTTATTTGTCATTATGGGCTATTGTGTGTAGATTGTGAGGGGGAAAAAACAATTTAATACGTTTGAGAATAAGGCTGTAAAGTAACGAAATTGGGAAAAAGTCAAGGCGTCTGAATACTTTCCGATGGCGCTGTACATACAATATGTACACATTTGTTTATAAGAAGATATATCTAAAACAATTGAAATACATAGGAAACACACACACATACACACTCATGCATGCACGCACACACACGCACACACTTTCTTAAAATCTCTTCTATGTCCATGGCCAACCAGAGGCACTTTTCCATCCATTCCCAGATCATAAATACATATTTACAAAACACATAAACTCCCTTCCAGCCCGACATTACCGTGCACATAAAAATGTTGCCCTGCATAAATGTTTATCCTGCTGCTGAAGTGTTGAATGGCAGCCACTGTGAGGGAGTATGAAGAGCGTGAACGGAGGGGGGGGGAAAATTCTCTCTCCCCCTCTCTCCCCCCCCCTCCTCACCCAGCCGTCCCCTCCGCACTCCGCATGGTACCAATATATCTAAACACACGGGTATATCCCCCCCGTATAATGTTATTCCCACGTTCAGAAAACCCTCAACGATTTACTGTGTGTGTCCAATCCAATTACGCCCTCCGTGGCCAACGTCTCCGTTCTTTACTGCTCCTTTCAAGATGTAAACGCACCTGAACGATGTGGGCAACAAGGTTTACTGCAGAGGGTTAGGGGAGAGGGGAGAAGGAGGTGGAAATTATGGCAGTATAAGTAAGTGTGATATTTCTCAGGGTTCCAGCCCTCGCAGTCATACGAGTGGGAGCTGTTGTAAATCTGATGGCTCAATGTAACACTCTGTTAGCAGAGGGGG
>NW_019956909.1:0-1105 GCF_002910315.2 Salvelinus sp. IW2-2015
TGGACATGAGAAAAGCGATTACTCACTGCGGACTGGAAGAAAATTTTTCCTTTAACGAGTCCGACTGGATATAGGCCCAGATCCACGCCTTTTACGCGAAGAAAAGACGCAGGAAAAAGGGGCCGCAGATCGGGGATCCTTCTGAGAATCAGTAGGCGAGCGAGTAAACTCCCAATGCCATCCGTTCTTCTTGCTAACGTGCAGTCATTGGAAAATAAAAAATGGATGACCTACGATTAAGATGATCCTACCAAAGGGACATTAAAAACTGTAACATCTTATGTTTCACCGTGACGTGGCTGAACGAAGAAACGGACAAGATAGAGCTGGGGGGGTTTTCCATGAACCGGCAGAACAGAGACGCTACCTCTGGTAAGACGAGGGTTGAGGTGTGTGTGTCTATAACAGCTGGTGTGCGATGTCTAATATTAAATAAGTCTCGAGGTATTGCTCGCCTGAGGTAGAGTACCTTATGATAAGCTGTTGACCACACTATCTACCAAGACAGTTCTCATCTGTATTATTCGTAGCCGTCTATTTACCACCACAGAACGAAGCTGGCACCAAGACCGCTCTCAACTAGCTCTATTCCGACATAAGCAAAGAAGAAAATGCTCACCCAGAGGCGGCGCTCCTAGTGGCCGGAGACTTTAATGCAGGCAAACTTAAATCAGTTTTACCACATTTTTACCAGCATGTCACATGCGCAACCAGAGGGGGGGAAAAAACCTAGATCACCTTTACTCCACACACAGAGACGCGGACAAAGCTCTCCCTCGCCCTCCATTTGGCAAATCTGACCATAATTCTATCCTCCTGATTCTTGCTTACAAGCAAAAACTAAAGCAGGAAGTACCAGTGACTCGCTCAATACGGAAGTGGTCAGATGACGCAGATGCCACGCTACAGGACTGTTTTGCTAGCACAGACTGGAATATGTTCCGGGATTCATACAATGGCATTGAGGAGTACACCACCTCAGTCATCGGCTTCAACAATAAGTGCATCGACGACGACGTCCCCACAGTGACTGTACGTACATATCACAACCAGAAGCCATGGATTACAGGCAACATCAGCATCGAGCTAAAGGCTAGAGCTGCAG
>NW_019956910.1:0-1105 GCF_002910315.2 Salvelinus sp. IW2-2015
CACTGTCAGGTATATAACTCATTACTAACATGTCTACTATATAGTTACAACACTGTCAGGTATATAACTAATTACTAACATGAATATATTATTATATAATAATTATATACAGTACTTTAATTATTATAAATACCTTACATGTTTATGCATGTTACAAACTGCTACACGTATAAATAATTAAACTTTTATAATTTTAAAAATTATTATTAATGTCTATTCTTTAATTTAAAAAATGGGGGGGGGAACGAAGTTCAGAAATGTATTTAGAGTGTTGGTCAACATTGTGTTGTTGTTCTAATTATTCAACCTTTATTTCAACGAGGAACACAGACTGAGACCAAGGTCTCTTTTACAGCTGGGCCCTGCGTATACATGTTTACACTTTAGGTACAATGATTAAGAAACTACACAAGACAAGACAAAACGATCACAGATAAAACAGAAACAATACAGCAGCAGATTATTACATTTACACACAGGTTATTCCACTAACAGCACAATAACCTGCATTACCCGAAACAGTTACAAGCAATACAACAATACAAACCCTCCAATAAATGTTTAAAATGAGCAACAGGGGGGACAAGAGTCTCAAGTTGAAGTTTAGTCAGCAGGCTATTCCCATAGGCAAGGAGCGTAACAGGAAAAGGCAGCCATACCCAACTCTGTGGAGGTCGCATTGTCCTCAAGTGTAATCCATGTTGAGACCTGGTTTTAGGAATTATAACTCTAATGTTGATGAGTGATGATAAGAAGGTAGTTTATTCAGAAGTGCTTTGTAGACAAACACGAGAGCATGTTGTTCTCGTCTCACGGACAGCGAAGTCCAACCCCACATTTTGATATAAAACACAGTGGTGAGTTCTGTAGCTACCACCCGTAATAAACCTAAGTGTGCAATGATAAGTAGCATCCAGCGATTTAAGTGTTGATGCCGTAGCATGTAGATAACATCCCAATAATCTATAAGAGACATAAAAGTAGCTGGCACAATTTGTCTCCTATTTGTAGAGGACAAACAGGTCCTGTTTCTATAGAGGAGGACAAACACGTCCTGTTTCTATAGAGGAGGACAAACACGTCCTGTTTCTATAGAGGAGGACAA
>NW_019956911.1:0-1104 GCF_002910315.2 Salvelinus sp. IW2-2015
GATTAGCTAACACAACGTGCCATTGGAACACAGGAGTGATGGTTGCTGATAATGGACCTCTGTACGCCTATGTAGATATTCCATAAAAAATCTGCCATTTCCAGCTACAATAGTCATTTACAACATTAACAATGTCTACACTGTATTTCTGATCAATTTGATGTTATTTTAATGGACACAAAATGTGCTTTTCTTTCAAAAACAAGGACACTTCTAAGTGACCCCAAAAGTTTGAAAGGTAGTGTACATGTGTAAAATAAATATATATATATATACACACATTTCAAATTGCCTTTGAATGTAGTATGCTACAGTAAATTACCGCACAGTACACTGCTTTCACATTAGGCAATTCACTTACACTATCCATTAACATTGACTGAACATCACATTTCCATAATTTCTATCCAATGTGTGATGAAAGGGGTGATCATTGAAGATATCTTTCACAATGTAATCAAATGAAATAAATGAAAGAAACAATGTTTTGCAGGCCCTAGTTTGCATCAATCCTGTCTTGAGCATTTGGCCATAGGTTCTCATCAAAATCACAGTAAACATTCTCATTGTTCATGCACGTGGGAAAAACCTTTTGGCATGGCAAATCCAAGCCTAACATAGATCTGGACTGAAATCCTTCTATGCCTCATCCATGGCCAGAAGGAGGGTGGTACGTTCACAGGGATTGCAATCATACATCTTCCACCTTTATTGTAATCATGTATTGTATTTTACAGTATTGTATTGTAATTATGTATTTTTTAAAATTATTATTATTATATTTAACCTTTATTTAACTAGGCAAGTCAGTTAAGAACAAATTCATATTTACAATGACGGCCTAGATATTTTTTTGTTTTAAGCCTATCCCAACCCTAACCCTTCCCTTAATCTAACCCTAACCCGTACTCTTACCCTAACCCTAACCTGAACCCAAAAACCTTATCCCTAACCTAACCATAAAACTAAACCTAGCTCCTAACACTAACCCTTAACTTAATTCTAACCCTAACACTAATTCTAACCTTAACCCTAAACCCCCTAGAAATAGCATTTGACCTCGTGGGGACGCACACACACACACACACGCGCACACACACACAC
>NW_019956912.1:0-1104 GCF_002910315.2 Salvelinus sp. IW2-2015
TTGGGGTTATTGTCCATTTGGAAGACCCATTTGAGACCAAGCTTTAACTTCCTGACTGATGTCTTGAGATGTTGCTTCAATATATCCACATAATTGTCATTGCTCATGATGCCATCTATTCAGTGAAGTGCACCAGTTCCTCCTGCAGCAAAGCACACCCACAACATGATGCTGCCACCCCCGTGCTTCAAGGTTGGGATGGTGTTCTCCGGCTTGCAAGCCTCCCTCTTTTTCCTGAAAAATTAGTTTTAATGACTCCAAGCTAAGTGTATGTAAACTTCCGACTTCAACTGTATTTCACTTTATGGGTATTCTACTCCTTTGCTTGCAGGAAGTGACGTTTGGATAACTCTTTAGCCTTTGTTATTGTCCTTTGACATGACAAATCAAAATGTTTTCTATCTATGTCTGTTTCAGGTTATGTCCAGTTTGGACAGAGAGGAGTCTTACTGAACAGAATAGAGAAGAGAGGGCAACATTTCTCTGCTTACAGTGTAATATTGTTCCAAATCAGTTATTCATGGGCTTTTTAGTTATGGAATTTGATTATGGTTGATTTAAAATGAAGTTTGTCAGCCGATCTGGGAAAAGTTAATCTAGTCTGTTTTGGTAACATTACAGTTAATGCAGCAATAATAAACTCAGGCTTATCTTCATCTAAGTAATTTGATTCCAGTTATTGATTTGTTTAGTGACACAATTACTATTGGTATTTTTGGGGGAGAACAATTTACTGGAAAGCCTCTCTGGGAGTCATTCTCATGGAGAATCTGTCACCTTGCCATTGTTTCTGCCAGAATTATGAGTAGATGCTTAGTTCTTAAACTAGGGGACTGGATAGATGGATAGATAGATAGATAGATAGATAGATGGATAGATGGATAGATAGATAGATAGATAGACACTATGCTTTCCACTACTGTACCTACCTGCCTACCTTCACCGCCTGTCACCTGACGCGCCTAGCACACGTCCTGAGCAATCTGCGCCCACCAACCTTGCTGACCGTCAGCCCTGAGGAGATGGGGTGCCCGGCTTCATTTGGCGGGGGGGGGGGGGGGGGGGAAATGAGGGAGGCACAGCCATCCCAACATCTGTGTGCCC
>NW_019956913.1:0-1104 GCF_002910315.2 Salvelinus sp. IW2-2015
TGAGTTTTTAGGGATATAAAGAAGGAGATTATCGAACAAAAGGACCATTTGTGATGTAAATGCGAGCTTTTGGAGTGCCAACAGAAGAAGATCATCAAAGGTAAGGCATTTTTTTATATCGCTATTTCTGACTTTCGTGTCGCACCTGCCTGGTTGAAATATGTTTTTCATGTGTTTGTATGCTTGGCGCTGTCCTCAGATAATCGCATGGTTTGCTTTCGCCGTAAAGCCTTTTTGAAATCTGACACGGCGGCTGGATTAACAAGAAGTTAAGCTTTATTTTGATGTATTACACTTGTGATTTCATGAAAGTTAAATATTTCTAGTAATTTAATTTGAATTTGTTGCTCTGCAATTTCACCGGATGTTGTCGAGGTGTCCCGCTAGCGGCACGCRTTTCCCAAACAGGTTTTAACTATGTGGAGCAAACTCACAATCCTATTGCAGCTGGTTGCCTTACAATTGAACGTTGAATTAAACTCTGCTCAAAGTGAGCTGAATTTGAACAAGCGTGTTGAGTAGAATTACAAATGTATTTTTGTTCAAAACCACACCAATCATTATCATATTTCCCAGCATGCTCTATTGCAGGTTGATTTTCAGAATTGTTTGTTTCATACCTGTGTTTGTGTGTGTACTTTGATTGGTTGATTTAATGTTATGCTAAACAAACACAAATAAAATAKATTTTTCTGAACTAATCCAATCTGTTTGTAGTTGGACTTTTTGTGCACCTGTTACTAAAATGGCTGTTCCAGTTTATATGAAGTAGGGTAGTCTCAACCATCAATATAACCTACCCTGGCAGTCATTCTRAATGCAGGTTGCGGGGGATTAAAATGTTCCAATTGATGGATGATTGTTGGAACTCCAGCATAATGTGACTCGCAGGCTTGTTGTGGCCTGTAAACTAGGCTTTATGCTAGAAAGTATGTAATGCACTGAGTTTCATTTTACACTGGGAAATATGCAAATAATGCAGAATAAATTCTCAAATTGAATTGTATGTTCACTCATCTTAAAATTCAAAGTTAAGTGAACATACAATTCGACTCGAGAAATTATGTTGGTTCAGCTATCTGCCCAAATGTTTTGTAAACTCAC
>NW_019956914.1:0-1104 GCF_002910315.2 Salvelinus sp. IW2-2015
CTAAATCTCTCTGCCCATCAACAATAATGTAGTGTAGGCCTATGGCTATTCAGAGCTCAGGTGTTTGGGCATCCAAAAATAGATCCACGACAGTGCCTTCAGAAAGTATTCATACCCATTGACTTATTCCACATGTTGTTGTGTTACAGCCTGAATTCAAAATGAATTAAATTGTTTTTTCTTCTCACCCATTTACTCACAATACTCCATAATGACAAAGTGAAAACATGTTTTTATAAATGTTTGCAAATGTATCAAATGAAATACAGAAATATAATTTACATGCAGTAAGTATTCACACCCCTGAGTCATTACATGTTATAATCACCTCTGGCAGCGATTACAGCTGTGAGTTTTTCTGGGTACGTCTCTAAGAGCTTTGTACAGCTGGATTGTGCAATATTTGCACATTATTCTTTTTTACGCTCTGTCAAGTTGGTTTTGATCATTGCTAGACAGTCCATTTTAAGTGTTGCCATAGATTTTCAATCCAATTTAGGTCAAAACTGTAACAAGGCCAATCAAAATATTTAATGTCACCTTGGAAAGCAACTCCAGTGTATATTTGGCCTTGTGTTTTAAGGTGAAAGGTGAATTTGTCTCCCAGTGTCTGTTGGAAAGCAGACTGAACCAGTTTATCCTCTAGGATTTTGCCTGTGCTCAACTCTATTCCACATATTTTTATCCTAAAAAAAACTCCTTAGTCCTTGCCGATGACAAGCATACCCATAACATGATGCTGCCACCACCCATGCTTGAAAATATGAAGATTGGTACTCAATGATGTGTTGTTTAGGATTTGACCCAAACATAATGCTTTGTATTCAGGACATAAAGTTAATTTCTTTGCCACATTCTTTGCAGTTTTACTTTAGTGCCTTATTGCAAACAGGATACATGTTTTGGAATATTTGTATTCTGTACTGGCATTTCACTCTGTAATTTAGGTTCAGTTTTCTCCTATCAAGGTCAACTTCTTCAGGATCGGTGTCCCGTCCACAAAATGGTTGAGCTAACGAGGTTGTACGTAACAAGAACATTTCCCAAGTCTGTAACTGTTTTAAAGTCACCATTGGTGAAATTCCTGAGCTCATTCCTTCCTCT
>NW_019956915.1:0-1104 GCF_002910315.2 Salvelinus sp. IW2-2015
GTGACCCACCGAGGGGGGCAGGACTGGTTGTTGCAGGCCTCTCGTTCTATTGGTCGGTGCGTCAGACAGTGGCTGTCCTCCAGGGTCTCCTCCTCAGCAGGCCCCATCTTCCTGATGCACAGAACCGTCCGAGTCCGCATCCCGCCGTCACACGTCTTCCCACAGTCCGACCAGTCCCCGATAAACCACCTACAACAACACGATCACGAACATTAGAACAACGACTTAACCATAACTGGAATAGAACGACAATGGAACTGTCACTTTAAGAGGACAGTCCCATTGGAACCATATGTATCAGATCTGTCTTCATATGGCCCCCAGTATTATGCAGTATCAGAAATTGGATAATATGCTTCAATTGTATATTCTGGAGGAAATATTTTCTTGTGCACTGCCAAGACTAATTCCCTTTAAGGGCAACACATTTTTCTAACTACACAACATGTTGTCAGAACACAGCCAACACAGACATCCAGCGACTGGGAGACGTTACATTCCTGATCCAGCTTACGTCATTCCACAGGAATGTACAGAGAATTAACATTGTCTCCCGACATCTGGGTCGCCTTCCACCCCCCCCCCCCCCCCCCGCCCATGCCATGCTGGGTATTCTAAAACAATCATGTTTACACGCTCATGTTGATCCAGTACTCTCCCTTACTGTGGACACTATGTTTGCCTTCCTGATTGAAAAATTGTAGCAGTTCACTTAGATACTGCAATGGGCAACAAGGGCTGTCTGAGAAGAGAGAAGAAAAGGATTCCACTAACAAGCTGAATACCCATAGATAGTGTTTGTTCCTATGTCAACCTGGCCCTTAATGGAGTGAGCTGATGAGTTCAAATATAGCTTTCTTGGGCATTGAGTGAAGCCAGGAACGGGCTCCATATCAGTTCATTACAGATGCCCATCTAACCGTAACGACTTATTCATCTACACCCAAATATACACACACATCACTGTTGGCAGACGGCTTCAGCCCATAGGCCAAAAGTATTTAATCCTTTTTTTCCAATTGAACATCTGAGACATGATTGAACTCTGTCTGACCGTTCCCTCAGCCCTTGCAGAGAGGCTAAGCGTTTTTGGCCACAACACAC
>NW_019956916.1:0-1104 GCF_002910315.2 Salvelinus sp. IW2-2015
GAAACAGTAGCCTAGTCTAACAGAAACAGTAGCCTAGTCTAACAGAAACAGTTGCCTAGTCTAACAGAAACAGTAGCCTAGGCTAAGAGAAAACTGGATCCTGTATTTCTTAAAAATGTATAATCTTTGTTTGTAATGTTTATTTATTTTGTCCAGAATTATTTGTGTGTGTTTAGTTTTCATTGCAGACTTTTATTCATACCCCTTGACTTTTTCCACATTGTTACGTTACAGCCTTATTCTACAATAGATTTAAAAAAATATATATCCTCATCAATCTACACACAATACCCTATAATGACAATTTTTGCTAATTTATTAAAAATAGAAACAGAAATAGATTATTAACATAAATATTCAGACCTTTTGCTATGAGACTCGAAATTGAGCTCAGGTGCATTCCGGTTTCCATTGATCCTCCTTGAGATGTTTGTACAACTTGATTGTAGTCCACCTGTGGTAAATTCAATTGATTGGACATGATTTGGAAAGGCACACACCTTTCTATATAAGGTCCCACAGTTGACAGTGTATGTCAGAGCAAAAACTGTCACGACTTCCGCCGAAGTTGGTGCCTCTCCTTGTTCTGGCGGTGTTCGGCGGTCGACGTCACCGGCTTTCTAGCCTCCACCGATCTACATTTCTTTTTCCATTTGTTTTGTCTGTATTGTACACACCTGGTTCCCATTACATTTTAATTATTTCCCTATTAAACCCTCTGGAGCCGTCATGGTTTTGTGCGTGTTTATTGTTGTCAGTTGTCTCGTTTATGTGATTCTGGATTTTCGTTCTCCTTGTTGGAAGATTATTTTTGAGTAAAGTTACTATTATGACTCATCTCTGTTGTCTGGGCCTGACTCTGCCTTACCCACATCACCTAGACTCTGACAGAAACACGCACCTATGGAATGGAGTCAGCAGGTGCACGCTGGGGTGTTTTTCAGCGGCAGGGACTGGGAGACTAGTCAGGATCGGGGGAAAGATGAACGGAGCACACATCAACAACTGACGCCCACGAAGCATCGTTACCCATCGCTCCACAAAAGCCTTTGCAAGGGGAAACACTACTTCTAGGTTTCAGAGCAAGTGACGTAACTGATTGAA
>NW_019956917.1:0-1103 GCF_002910315.2 Salvelinus sp. IW2-2015
TAGTCACCTCCATCATACTAACATCATGTCTAGTAGTTACCTCCATCATACTAACATCATGTCTAGTAGTTACCTCCATCATACTAACATCATGTCTAGTAGTCACCTCCATCATACTAACATCATGTCTAGTAGTTACCTCCATCATACTAACATCATGTCTAGTAGTTACCTCCATCATACTATGAGAAGGTGAATCTCTTCACGATGGGAGAGGATCATCAGAACATGGGAAGGTGAATCTCTTCATTATGGGACAGGATCATCAGAATATGGGAAGGTGAATCTGTTCACGATGGGACAGGATCATCAGAACATGGGAAGGTGAATCTCTTCACGATGGGACAGGATCATCAGAACATGGGAAGGTGAATCTCTTCACGATGGGACAGGATCTTCGGTACAGTAGCAATCGGCAAGAGGTATGAATAAATGCATGCGTTATTTGCAGGGAAATGCATTTACGAGGCGATCACAGATCGATAAAAGCACGTCCTTGTCTCTCCTCTCGGGCGGCCAAGCATTTTATTACATTAGAAATAACAACTTCTAGACATGCCGTTTTCACTGAGACACTGCGTCCTAAATACAACCCTATTCCCTATATAGTGCACAACTTTTGATCAGAGCTCGTAGGGAAAAAGAGAGAGCAAGCCCACAGGCCTCTGGTTGAAAGTAGAGCACTATATAGAAGCCAGGGTACCATTTGAGACGTGTCCTGAGGTTTTTCCTGCTTGCCTGGCTGGCTGGCTGGGTGCTGTTATAGATGGACAATGTTTATGGCTGATCACTCCTCCAATGTCATTAGGAGACGTTAGCCTTGCTTCCATAAATAGACTGTTTAGTCAGGACATACCTGACCCTTCACATCATACACTGGCATTGGCCTAGAGTCTATCGTGCATCCTAAATGGAGCCCTGTTCCCTATATAGTGCACTCCATTTGACCAGAGCCCATAGGGAATAGGGCGCCATTTTATACACAGCTCTATACACTCATGTCAGCCTGTGTCGTCAGGAAGTACCTGACCCTGCAATTCATATCCTCCTTCACTGAACACAGAACACACACACAGACACACACACACGCACACAGGCACACA
>NW_019956918.1:0-1103 GCF_002910315.2 Salvelinus sp. IW2-2015
GAACTTACTTACAAGCCCTTAACCAACAATGAAGTTCAAGAAATATAGTTAATAAAATATTTACTAAATAAACTAAAGTAGAACATTTAATAAAAAGTAACACAATAAAATAACAATAACGAGGCTATATACAGGGGGTACCGGTACCGAGTCAATGGGTGGGGGTACAGGTTAGTTGAGGTCATTTGTACATGTAGGTAGGGGTAAAGTGACTATGCATAGATAATAAACAGCGAGTAGCAGCAGTGTAAAAACAAAGAGGGGGGGGTCAATGTAAATAGTCCGAGTGGCCATTTGATTAATTGTTCAGCAGTCTTATGGCTTGGGGGTAGAAGCTTTTAAGGAGCCTTTTGGACCTAGACTTGGTGCTCCGGTACCTCTTGCCGTGCGGTAGCAGAGAGAACAGTCCATGACTTAGGTGACTAAGTCTTTGACAATTTTTTGGGCTTTCCTTTGACACCGCCTAGTGTATAGGTCCTGGATGGCAGGAAGTTTGGCCCCAGTGAGATACTGGGCTGTACGCACTACCCTCTGTAGCACCTTACGGTCAGATGCTGAGCAGTTGCCATACCAGGTGGTGATGCAACCGGACAGGATGCTCTCAATGGTGCAGCTGTAGAACTTTTTGAAGATCTGGGTACCCATTTCTCCCTCAGTCTCCTGAGGGAGAAAAGGTGTTGTCATGCCCTCTTCACGACTGTCTTGGTGTGTTTGGACCATGATAGTTTGTTGGTGATGTGGACACCAAGGAACTTGAAACTCTCGTCCCGCTCCACTACAGCTCTGTCGATGTGAATGGGGGACTGTTCGGCCCGCCTTTTTCTGTAGTCGACGATCAGCTCCTTTGTCTTGCTCACATTGAGGGAGAGGTTGTTGTCCTGGCACCACACTGTCAGGTCTCTGACCTCCCTATAGGCTGTCTCATCGTTGTCGGTGCGTCCATTCTGGCAGGCTACACAACTCTGGTGGAACACAATTTTCTACAGTGCATTTGGTAACATTGACCCWGCAAATTACATTGGTTGTCACTCAACTAATAAAGCCTATGATTTGACATTGCGAAAGCCATTTTACAAGCATCTAAATGCTGAAGGTGCCAGATG
>NW_019956919.1:0-1103 GCF_002910315.2 Salvelinus sp. IW2-2015
CAAAGACATCAGCCCCTGGTTTCAGAGCTTCTTCAGAACAGCCCTCGTCAAAAAAGCTGAGGTATTTAATTAATGTATTGTTAATATATAGGCTTATATCTGAAATGTATTTGGCATTTTTAGCTAACATATTTTTGTATGTATTATTTTTATTTCAGACTCCTCCCCGGCTTATAAAGACAACGAAGAAGCTACCCATCGAGAACCCGAGGAGGCGCCAAAGACACCAGTCAAGAAAACAGGGAAACCTGATGATTTCAAAGATTTAAATGACATTTCTGAGGTAGACGATTTGATGTTCTGTGAAGCTGCCAACCTTCTTGAATCGGCCAATTCTGTGGGGGCAACAGCCGATTCTGAAATAGACCAAGCCCMTTTTTTCAAAGCTTTTACCCTGGGTTTAAAATCACGAAAGGCGCTACTACAGAGGCGCATGTGTATTCTACTAGAGCATCAATACAGTCAGGATGTGTCATTCTGGCGTAGCGAGCTACCCCGTATGTTAAAAAACATTAGGGTTAAAACAAGCAAATACCGCCGTTAAAAAACACACATGTAAACACCCACACATCCTTAATTAGACAAATGGCGCKCCCTATAGACCTAAGCGAGACAATTGAAAGCCTCTTAGCCCTGATCCCTACAGAGCTCCAAGATATAATTAACCATATGAATGWTTCGGGGGTAATTGACATAATGACTATAGATGAAAATCTATTATCACAGATTCCCGCCGAACTCATAGACATTATTACCCGTATGAATGAGTCTGGGCCTTCCGATGAAAACATGTTATCACAGATTCCCGAAACAATCATATCTCTAATTACCCAGCTGAACGCGAACCCTAGGTTTAATTCGGCCCCACAGACACCTCTAAGACAGCCTTTAACACCCTTGTCCGAAGAGTCTGAAACCCAATACGATGTTTTTGAACAGTTGGACAAATGTCTAGCAAATCTGGAGGGGGAAGGTCTTGAGCGCAGTGTACAGAACGAGAGCCCTAGGTTTAATTCGGCACCCCAGACACCTATAAACCATCCTTTAACACCCTTGTCCGAAGAGTCTGAAACCCAATACGATGTTTTTGAACAGTTGGACAA
>NW_019956920.1:0-1103 GCF_002910315.2 Salvelinus sp. IW2-2015
ATGCTTTGTCATTGTGCTATTGTGTGTGGATTGATGAGGGTACTAATCAATTTAATCCATTTTAGAATAAGGCTGTAACGGAAGAAAATGTTGAAAAAGTCAAGGGGTCTGAATACATTCTGAATGCACTGTACCATTTACACTCGCCAGTTTTAGCCTCAGCCAGCACCCTCTTCAGATAAGCCTTTAGTTCAGTGGCCCCTGGTAAACAATGTATGATCACCTGGATGATTATTTTTATGTCCAAAATTACACTCTCCCTAACGTTGACACAGTGTGAAGGGACATTAGGGGTGGGGAGGAATGAGGGGCCTCCACCGTAGCCAAACCGTARCCAAACCCATTATAAGGACTTGGGCGATTTTTGCAAATTTCCAGAAACCTTTCCAAAAAAGTCCAGGTTTTCATGAGGGAATAAACAGGTAGGGATTCAGGAAATAGGCTTTAAAACAGCACATTTATCTCTCAACCATGACAAAATTGGAAGAATTGCATGAAATGAGATATAAAATTGCTAAATCTTCTCTCCCATGGAAAATTGTCTAGATTTGCAGAAAACTTTCTTTAAAACTGCAACATTTTCTCTACACTGCATGGCACAATGTGTAGAATTGCAGGCAATTAACTCTAAAATTGTAGGGTGGTCGCTAAAATATTTTGCTCTTAAAAATCCTCTAGGGTAGGGGGCACTATTTTCACCTCCGGATGAAAAGCATGCCCAAAGTAAACTGTGTGCTACTCAGTTCCAGAAGCTAGGATATGCATATAATTGGTAGATTTGGATAGAAAACACTCTAAAGTTTCCAAAACTGTTAAAATAATGTCTGTGAGTATAACAGAACTGATTTGGCAGGCGAAAACCTGAGAAAAATCCATCCAGGAAGTAGGATTGTTTTGTTGTTGTAGTTTTCTATTCAATGCCATTACAGTATCCATTGACTTAGGACTCAAACTGCAGTTCCTTTGCCTTCCATTAGATGTCAACAGTCTTTATAAATTGTTTCAGGCTTGTATTCTGAAAAATGAGGGAGTAAGACCAGTCTGAATGACTGGACCCTAAAGTGTCACAGAGCTTTTTCCTGCGCAATCCCGAGAGCGCGCCT
>NW_019956921.1:0-1103 GCF_002910315.2 Salvelinus sp. IW2-2015
ATGCCCCATTTGGGTTTGGCCTATATATAATAACATAAATGGGTTCTTTATTTTGGAAGGGTCTTTAAGCAATGCCATGACGTTATCCCACAACAACCCTTCTTCAAGGCCTGTAAGTTTGATGTCTGCCACATGCCAAATATCTCAATCGGCTGCTCCAGCCTGGAAGCCTACGCCGTGAGGTGTGCAGCAGCTGGAGTCTGTATCGACTGGAGGAAGTCAACTAAAGGAAAATGTGGTAGGGAAGGACATCCATATAAAATAAGGACCGTGTCCCAAATGGGATCCTTGTTCCCTACATAGTGCACTGCTGTTGACCAGGCTCTGGACAAAAGTAGTGATCTAAGTAGGGAATAGGATCCCATTTGGGATGCACACAAGATGTTAATAAGATTTTTAATAATTCTAATAACTTTAATTGTATTTTGTATTTTACAATTTGTGTACTTACTGTTTTGTCTTTCATTCCATCTTGACCATATTACAGAAATGACATGCCCTAAGACCAAAGTGTATAAGGCATGTGGCTCTACTATCCAGCCAACATGCAATTCAAGGTATCTATCTCATTCTCATCTCATTCCCATCTCATCTCATTCTCATCTCATCTCATTCCCATCTCATTCTCATCTCATTCCAATCTCATCTCATTCCCATCTGATTCTCATCTCATCTCATTCCCATCTCATTCTCATTCTCATTCTTATTCCAATCTCATCTCATTCCCATCTCATTCCATCACATCTCAGTCCCATCTCATTGCATTCCCATCTTATCTCATTTTCATCTATTTCTCATATCATTCCAATCTCTTCTCATTCCCATCTGATTCTCATCTTATCTCATTCCCATCTCATCTCATTCCCATCTCATTCTCATTCCCATCTCATCTCATTCTCATCTCATTCCCATCTCATTCTCATCGCATCTCATTCCCATCTCATCTCATTCTCATCTCATCTCATTCCCATCTCATCTCATTTTCATCTATTTCCCATCTCACCTCAATCGCATCTCATTCCAATCTCATTCTCATCTCATTCCCATCTCATTCCCATCTCATTCCCACCTCATTTTCATCTCATCTCATTCCCATCTCATTC
>NW_019956922.1:0-1103 GCF_002910315.2 Salvelinus sp. IW2-2015
TATGATAAGCAAGGCTGTGTGATGCCAAGGAAAAGAGGAAAATGGGAGAAATTGAAATTGGCTGTGGGGTATAATCCTAAAGCCTCTTCATCTGTATTAGCATTGCAGTTTGTTATATGAGGGAAGAACGTTATTTTAAACTGTTAAAACCGTTTTACTTCTATGTTACCGTTTTCTTCATCTTGCTGCCCATATTTAGGGCTGAACAAAAATGCCCCAATTACTAGAAGCAATCTAAATTGAACTGCTATGAATCATCGTAGCTTAAGGAAACATCAGTCAGGGTGATTAATTCTGTCTCAATTAATCGTTCCATTTCTCTATCTATGATATGTCTAAATACGTCCCACATTACACCCTATTCCCTATTTAGTTCACTACTTTTTTTTTTACGAGGGTCCATAGGGCTCTGGTACAAAGTAGTGCACTATATAGGGAATAGGCCCACACCAAAATTCCCACAATATAAATCCAAGGCTAATGTTAGCCTAATTGCCCAATCCTTTTCCCTTTCGCTCCCTCGACTCCATTGTGTGTTTTATCTCATCGGTATGCTCAAACGGCAAAACCAAATTATCTGATAATTTTATCGGCGAAAGAATCCTCTGGCATATGGTAAATTTTTTCAGGTGGTAATGACTCCCTCATTGGAAACGAATTAGCTGTGGCTATTAAACGGAGAGGAATGGTAATGCCCTGGATGGCTTCATGTTAGGTAGCTAGTCAGGAGAGAGAGAGGAGAGGAGGGGAGGAGAGGAGGGGATAAGAAGTAAGGGGAGGAAGAGAGAAAGAAAGAGAGAAGGGAGAAGAGGACTTAATTAGGCCTTTGCTGTTGCCAGGTTATCACACTATGTTTGCCAATCAAGTGGAGCAGGCAGCACTGTCTGATGTGTGACTGTATGCACTCACACCTCCATCTCTCTAACCTCACCATCCACTGTCTAGCTTTATGTCAGTGGCCCCCAGCCGCAGACACACAGGCAGTGTAAGAGAGACTGACAGCTCTCTGGTTT
Source organism: Salvelinus sp. IW2-2015 (assembly GCF_002910315.2). Classification (NCBI taxonomy): domain Eukaryota; kingdom Metazoa; phylum Chordata; class Actinopteri; order Salmoniformes; family Salmonidae; genus Salvelinus; species Salvelinus sp. IW2-2015. Next base: position 1,014 of record NW_019956922.1, read on the forward strand.
AGAGTGTGTGTGTGTGGGGGGGGCTAACAGCAGAACAGAGCAGAGTCAGACACTAACTACACTATGTCCCAAAAAGGGCAGTAATTACAG
>NW_019956923.1:0-1103 GCF_002910315.2 Salvelinus sp. IW2-2015
TCTTTGTGTGTTGCATGTGTTGCACTCCTAGCTTTACGTTCGTTGAGTTGTTTATTGTTTTTTGGTGGAACATTTAAAATTAAAGAAAATGTACGCCTACCACGCTGCACCTTGGTCTTCATTTAACGACGGACGTTACAGAAGATCCCACCACCAACGGACCAAGCAGCGTAGTCAGGAGGACTGGACCTGGGAGGAAATCTTGGAGGCAGCAGGACCCTGGACAAGGGCCGGGGAGTATCGCTGTCCGAAGGAGCAGATGGAGGCAGCGAAAACGGAACGGCGACGTTATGAGGAGTTAAAACAACAAAGCAAGCACGAGAGGCAGCCCCTCCCCAAAAAATTAGGGGGACACACGGGGAGATTGGCGGAGTCAGGGTTTAGACCTGAGCCAACTCCCCGTGCTTACCGTGGGGAGCAAGTGACCGGTCAGGCACCGTGTTATGTGATGATGCGCACTGTGTCTCCATTGCGTGTTCACAGCCCGGTGCGCTCTGTGCTAGCTCCCCGCAGTTGCCGTGCTAGAGTGGGCATTCAGCCAGGATTGTGCCGGCTCAGCGCTCCTGGCCTCCGGTGCGTCTCTTCGGCCCAGGATATCCTGCGCCAGCGCTACGCACGGTATCCCCAGTTCGCCAGCACAACCCAGTGCGGCCTGTGCCAGCTCCCCGCACTTGCCGTGCTACAGGGGGGATTCAACCAGGACGCGTTGTGCCAGCTCTACGCTCCAGACCTCCAGTGCGCCTCCACGGCCCAGCATATCCTGCGCCGGCTCTACGCACTATGCCTCCAGTGCGCCTTCATAGCCCTATGCGTCCCGTGCCAGCTCTCCACACTCACGAGCTAAAGTGGGTATCCAGCCAGGACGCGTTGTGGCAGCTCCCCGCACCAGGCTTCCAGTACGTCTCCTCAGTCCGGTGAGACCTGTTCCGGCTCCACGTACGAAGCCTCCAGTRATGATCCATGGTTTGAAGCCTCCAGTGATGATCCATGGCCCGGAGCCTGTAGTGGTAATCCATGGCACGGAGCCTCCAGTGATGATCCATGGCACGAAGCCTCCAGTGATGATCCATGGCCCGGAGCCTGTAGTGGTAATCCATGGCACG
>NW_019956924.1:0-1102 GCF_002910315.2 Salvelinus sp. IW2-2015
ATGGCTACCACAGCATTCTGCAGCGATACTCCATCCCATCTGGTTTGCGCTTAGTGGGACTATCATTTGTTTTTCAACAGGACAACGACCCAACACCTCCAGGTTGTGTAAGGGCTATTTGACCAATAAGGAGAGTGCTGGAGTGTTGCATTAGATGACCTGGCCTCCACAATCGACTGACCTCAACCCAATTGAGATGGTTTGGGATGAGTTCGACCGCAGAGTGAAGGAAAAGCAGCCAACAAGTGCTCAGCATATATGGGAACTCCTTCAAGAGTGTTGGAAAAGCATTCCAGGGTGAAGCTGGTTGAGAGAATGCCAAGAGTGTGCAAAGCTGTCAAGGGTGGCTACTTTGAAGACAATATACACTTTTTTGGTTACGAAATGATTCCATTTGTTTTATTTCATAGTTTTGATGTCACTATTATTCTACAATGTAGAAAATAGTAAAAATAAAGAAAAACCCTGGAATGAGTAGGTGTGTCCAAACTTTTGACTGGTACTGAACATATTACCTCGACTAATCGGTACCCCCTGTATATAGCCTAGTGTTTTATTGTTGCCCTTTTATTTTTTTAACTTTAGTTTATTTAGTAAGTATTTTTCTTAACTGCATTGTTGGTTAAGGGTTTGTAAGTAAGCATTTCACAGTAAAGTCTACACCTGTTGTATTCGGCACATGTGACAAATAAAATTTGATTTAAACTAAGGAAACAAAAGGTGAAAATTGTGCAAGGGAGGGGTGTAGCAATATGCGTCCTACTGGGGTGGTCTTACCTCTGCTACGTCTGGCAGGCCGCGGGACTGAAAGGAATCATGGGAGTTGCAGTCCAGAAACCTGGGTCCGAGGAGGGCTGTCCCACTGGAGGGGCCAGAGGGGGTCAGGGACTGTCTCTTATACACATCTAGATGTGTATAAGAGACAGCCTGCCATCCAGGACCTCTATACCAGGCGGTGTCAGAGGAAGGCCCTAAAAATTGTCAAAGACTCCAGCCACCCAAGTCATAGACTGTTCTCTCTGCTCCTGCACGGCAAGCGGTACCGGAGCACCAAGTCTGGGTTCAAAAAGCTCCTTAACATCTTCTACCCCCAAGCCATAAG
>NW_019956925.1:0-1102 GCF_002910315.2 Salvelinus sp. IW2-2015
TCGTCAGACCCTGTAGTCAGAACGTACTGATAATGGACCCCAGTTCTACAGGGACGATGCAGCGGATGCAGAGTGAAAATAACATCCTGGATGAAACAGACTCTCCACTAGAGGTGAGTTTAAATAATATAGTACCTTGTGTCGTAATTCATCTCTCCAATGTTTCCTTTTTAACCTGATCAGCTATTGTGCTCTCCTGTCTTTAGGTTACGTAATGCCATATCTCTTTGGTCAACATTATAAGCTTAAATCATTTTTGGTTAGTCTTGGCTTTTATAGTATGCACGCTGTTTGAGTTTGTAAAAGGTTACATTGTACTCAGTAAGACTGCATGTGGTAAGTTCATTTCAGCATCACTCGAGGTGGACAGCGCCACTTCTGTGGTGGTGAGGAGGGGGTTGCTCCGCTCTCTCACACGGTGTGCTATCCCTTGTCCTGCTTGATCAACATTTACCTTGCTGTAGTGTGCCCGTAGAATCAGTTGGATCGGTGTTGATCGCAAGAAAATGACTCGGTTATCTCACTGTATTGTTTAGTAATGACTTAAAGAGAGGACCCATGGGAATGTTTTTGTTGCACGGAATGTTTTTTTGGGTGACATGTTTCAGTATCAAATCATACTATTTTCCCCGCTGGTCAAAGTATTGTACTACATGAAAGTTGTATTCAAATATGTTGCACCTAGCACGGTGTTTAACTACCTATTTGTAAAACAAGTAGTGCTGTAAAGTATTTCATCATTTCTACACAGTTCTAAATTGTTCATGTTATCTGGGGTTTTGGACTCTAAGGGCCGCTGTTGATCAACGAAATAATTTCTGTCCAATGTTGTCAGTCAGTAGAGTCCCCTCCCCTATCACTGCGCTTTACTTGAGGAGAGGGAGAGACTGCGCTTCATTCGAGGCGGGGCGCGACAGAGAGACATTTGCTCTGATCTATAGATACACGGAGAGGACTTTTGAAATAGGCTGGATTAAAATAAAAAGTCAACAATCTCTCTTCTATTTGATCATCGTTTCTGTGGATGCGGTATAAGGAATATTCGTGTCTAATGTATTATCCGTTGGCTATGGTATTGGAAGGATTCCTTCAACCTAAATGC
>NW_019956926.1:0-1102 GCF_002910315.2 Salvelinus sp. IW2-2015
GTACTACTGCTGCAGCACCACCCTCGTTATCTCCTCGTCGGTACTCCTGCTGCAGCACCACCCTCGTTATCTCTCCCGTTACTGTCACACGCTGCTAACAAACTAAATATTTAAAACCTTCAATCAGAAACTAAAGCCAGGTAGTGATTGTTGCCAGGTAGGTAGTGATTGTTGCCAGGTAGGTAGTGATTGTTGCCAGGTAGGTAGTGATTGTTGCCAGGTAGGTAGTGATTGTTGCCAGGTGAGCGTTGCCAGGTAGGTAGTGATTGTTGCCAGGTGAGCGTTGCCAGGTAGGTAGTGATTGTTGCCAGGTGAGCGTTGCCAGGTAGGGAAAAATACAAATTAGAACTAAATCCCAGATGAACATAGAACGACATGCCTCGGGGGGATTAAGGTTATCATAGTTTTGTGATTTAATATTAGTTTTTATTTCTATCCGTTTTTAAATCTGTTTAGTTTGTTAGTTGGCAGACTTGATTTACTCGTTTTTATTTGGTTTCAGTTTGATTTAAATGATTATTTAGATTTTATATTATTTAGTGTCAGTGACAGAAAGTAGCCTATGCGTGGGAGTCTAGGAGCTTGTCATTTATTTTGGGGGGGATGTAGTAATTCATAAATTGACGGGCCAGGACCATAGACTTGGATAGACATCTCTATATCGTCATGATGTCCTCTGTGAGCATGTGCAGTACTGTTGAGGCCATCTCTATCTTGGAACTAGTTCATGTTCTTGATGACCCGGTTGTCACGACTCCAACCGGGTCAGCAGGTGGGATCAGCAAGTGAAGTTTTAAAGTTCCGGCCAGTTGACTAAATCAAAATGGTGGAAGTCCTCAATGGCGCTGCCAATGCCAACACAGGCCACTAGAGGACTCAATGGCCAGGAATGTTGGTTAGGTTTAAATGATAAATGAATCATAATGTTGGTTAGGTTTTAAATGATAAATGAATCATAATGTTGGTTAGGTTTTAACTGATAAATGAATCATAATGTTGGTTAGGTTTTAAATGATAAATGAATCATAATGTTGGTTAGGTTTTAAATGATAAATGAATCATAATGTTGGTTAGGTTTTAAATGATAAATGAATCATAATGT
>NW_019956927.1:0-1102 GCF_002910315.2 Salvelinus sp. IW2-2015
AGACAGAATATACAGACATAATATATAACCAGGATGTCACGTTCCTGACCTGTTTTCTCTTGTTTTTGTATGTGTTTAGTTGGTCAGGGCGTGAGTTGGGGTGGGCATTCTATGTTATGTGTTTCTATGTTTAGGTTCATTGTCTTTTAGCCTTATATGGTTCTCAATCAGGGACAGGTGTTATTCATTTCCTCTGATTGAGAATCATATATAGGTAGGCTGTTTCACACTGTTTGTTTGTGGGTGATTGTCTTCCGTGTCTGTATGTATGTTTGTACCACACGGGACTGTAGCGTTTGTTTTTAGTCTGTACCTGTTCGTGCGTTCTTCGTGTATATGTAAGTTCTCATGTTTTAGGTCAGTCTACGTCGTTTTGTTATTTTAGTTAATTATCAAGTGTAATTCGTGTCAGTGTTCGTCTTGTAAATAAATATTCATTATGTATTCATCCCCCGCTGCGCCTTGGTCCGCTCATTCACCACAAGACGACCGTTACACAGGATATATAGACAGAATATACAGACAGAATATATAACCAGGATATATAGACAGAATATACAGACAGAATATATAACCAGAATACACAGACAGAATATATAACCAGAATATATAGACATAATATATAACCAGAATACACAGACAGAATATATAACCAGAATATATAACCAGATTATACAGAAATAATATATAACCAGATTATATAACCGGAATATATAGACAGAATATACAGACAGAATGTACAGACAGAATATATAGACATAATATACAGACAGAATATATAGACAGAATATACATTTAGAATATAATGGAATTTACACATAATCCACATACGGTATGAATGTGTCACTATATAGTGCACTAATTTGGACCAGGACCCATATGGCTGTGGTCAAAAGATATGCAGTCCTCTCCTAGGTCCAAGCGTCAGTAACACAAGCACAGAACCTGAGATCACTGCCAGTTCTTAGATCAATACTGTTAATGACAGTTAATGACGGGTCACAGAATGGATCTATGTACCCTTCCCTGTTAGCCATCTGTTAGCGCCATAGCTGCTGACACAGGCCTACCCATGATTTGTAGCGATACAGTATTTCATTAA
>NW_019956928.1:0-1102 GCF_002910315.2 Salvelinus sp. IW2-2015
CCAAGGGGCTTTCTACTGGGCCCACCCATAACCACAGCCATACTCTGGACCTGGTTATTACCAAGGGGCTTTCTACTGGGCCCACCCATAACCACAGCCATACTCTGGACCTGGTTATTACCAAGGCGCTTTCTACTGGGCCCACCCATAACCACGGCCATACTCTGGACCTGGTTATTACCAAGGGGCTTTCTACTGGGCCCACCCATAACCACGGCCATACTCTGGACCTGGTTATTACCAAGGGGCTTTCTACTGACATATCCTCTATTGTTGATGTTGCTTTATCTGATCACCACTGTGTGTTTTACTACCTTGTTGCCCATAGCACACTGAACGCATTATTAAGAAACAATATCTTACCTCTGAAGAGCGGAAGTGGAGAAAGTCAAAGTTTCAGTTCCATTATAATATTCTGAAAGATAAAACTTGGCATATATAACGAGGCAATTAGAATTTTTTATTTTTTATTTAACTAGGCAAGTCAGTTAAAAACGATTATTATTTACAATGACGGCCTACCCCCTGGACGACGAGGCCGGGCCAATTGTGTGCCGCCCTATGGGACTCCAAATCACGGCCGGATGTGATACAGTCTGGATTCGAACCAGGGACTGTAGTGACACCTCTTGCACTGAGAGGCAGTGCCTTAGACCGCGGTGCCACTCGGGAGCCCCAAGTATGATAGATGGGTTCATTTTACTAACTTGATCACTATTAATCAGATGAGATTGAGAGTGCTCTTCTCGGCCATTGATGGCCTGATTAAATCCTACCCAGGCAAACCTACAGTATGTGAACTTTCCTCCACATCTAAATGTGATGAGATTGTGGCATATTTCAGAGATAAGATAACCAACATTATGCTGGGTATCAGTCAAGCAAGACCTGATGAGAAGTTTGATATGTGCCCTGGCTTACCACGTAAAGACACTAAATATGTATTTTCCCTGGTTGACACAGACATGCTCAGGAAAGTGAAATCACAACTTAAGCCTTCTAACTAAGGGGCGGCAGGTAGCCTAGTGGTCGTTCTACCCCTGAGCAAAGCAGTTAATCCACTGTTCCCCGGGCGCCGAAGATGTGGATGTTGATTAAGGCA
>NW_019956929.1:0-1102 GCF_002910315.2 Salvelinus sp. IW2-2015
GAAATCTGTTCACTATTCGCTAAATAACTATGTCTAATTTCCATCACTTCCTTTGTAAAATATATTTTCWAATAAAATATTTGTAATTGATAATGTGATTGGCTATCCATTGTTTTTGTTTCATAATAGAAGACGTACTTTGATTTGGTTGTACTCCCCTCTTTCCCCACCTGAGGAATTCACTATGGTAATATACAGCTATTTAACCATCTGCTTGCATGATAAGATGCAAACGATCAATAATAAACCACCTACAAACTATTGTGACTCTATTGTAAGTAAAGCCTGCTACAAAGTGGACACTATTCCAGATTAGGCCAGAGACAGCTAAAACAGAGGAGGGAAGCCAGAGGGAAGTTCCTCTTTGAAATTTCTCAACAGTGATTTGCATAAAAATGTGAATGCATAAAACTTATACAGTATACACTGCATGTGGAACTTGAATAGCAACAACACTCTCTAACACACTGCTCGGTAATAGAGGCTGCATACATGTATGAGCATGAGAAAGAAAAAGGAAATGCTTATTATTGTACATTTCCTGTAATGATATAGAATGGAAACGTCTGAGCCTTGTGAATCCGGAACATTCTACTAGCATACTGACTGAGCAATATAGTTGATTTGCGTACCGTATGCTCATGTCATCAATATGCCATGCTCCCACACAGCAACTTATTTGAATTAATTTGCCCTGATGACCTGGGAAATGTATTTGCCCACTGAGGTTGCCGCGGCAACACCCAATGCCGTATACCCCATCCCCATTGAGTCTCTCTCTCAGCAGAGAGAGAGCACAACGTTTTCCACCACTGCACTGGCATCATCCATGACCGCTCCGCTATTTATAACCGAACCACTGTGATATAGATCATTAGGCAAGGAGACTGCTCTCCTCTCCTCGCCACAGGCCAGAGTAACCTCAGGGCCTCTAACTTAGAACTGATATTGATGACATGCCATTTGTACACCATAATCACTGTAGAGTGAAAACTTGCACATCCATTGAATGACACTTTGAGGTGTAGTCTAATCTTAACTGCATTTTGATTCCTATTTTGAAATGGGACTATTTTCTTCATGGCCGTGCTAGAAGTATCAC
>NW_019956930.1:0-1101 GCF_002910315.2 Salvelinus sp. IW2-2015
CAATCTGATCATGTCTTTCCTTTCATAGGCAATGAAAGTTTTTTCAAAAAAGAAGTTCATGAAGATGTGTGGATTTCCTCGTAGGTGAAATTTTTCCTTTTAAGTCTTTAGTATGTTATTTATTACCGATATGAACATTAACTGGTGATGCTCACCACTATATACAGTATATCACTATATATAATTGTGGTTGGTTATAGGGCGTCCCCCTCCTCGAGGAGCCAGCACAGAACAGGGACTGCCACCCAAACCCCTGGGGCCACTGGAGAGAGTCTACCAGGAGATCGCCATCCTGAAGAAACTAGACCACCTTAACATTGTCAATTTGGTGGAGGTGAACACACTGACATACATAAGTGGAAGATTTAAAAGGTTCTACTATTACATGTAGTTGCATTAATTTAATCGATTTACACTTTCCAATTGTAGGTTCTTGATGATCCTGCTGAAGATAATCTCCACATGGGTAAGTATGCATTCATCTCAGTGCACTAAATGGTGAAATAAGGTGTTATGTGGTAAATGTATGTTTTCTGTTGTATCTCCTTGTACTAGGTCCATAGTTTGTAGACTATAATACAGTCTATCCAGTTTGTTAATTACATAGAAACTAATGTGAGCTCTGACTAGTCCTTTCATTCTCTGTTTGTTTATTTTCTAGCCTTTGAGTTAATGCCAAAAGGGTAAGTTTTACCCCTTTCTGAAATATACTGTATTGCATTACATTTTAACACTGGTCCTTTGTAGCTCAGCTGGTAGAGCATGGCACTTGTAACACCAGGGTAGTGGGTTTGATTCACCGTACCACCCATATGCAAAATGAATGCATGCATGACTGTAATTCACTTTGGCTAAAAGCGTCTGCTAAATGGCTTATATTATTATTATATATAACACTGAAAGGATGAATTTAGTTATTAATATATAACTCATCCAGTTGCTGAATTTTGTGAATATAAGATATCCATTGTTAAGGGACATAAGATAACAATGACAAGGTTCAGGCATTTTTACTGTTTGGAATATTATGGTGGTGATGCTTGATTACCTTTGCCTGTCTCTGTTGCTTTTCCTTGGCCCTAGCCCAGTGATGGAGGTGCC
>NW_019956931.1:0-1101 GCF_002910315.2 Salvelinus sp. IW2-2015
TATTGAGCAATACTGTAGGCTAAATGCTCAATGATGAAATGCACTTAAGCCTCTGACTGACACAACAAGCTAACCTTTCACCCCAAAGCCATTGGACATAGGCCTATCATCGGCACAGTGAGCACAAAGCAAGCATAGCACCAGCCCTAGGCTAGTGCTGATGGGAAAGTGAATAGCGCTGAATGACATCTACAGTTGAGAGATCATGGAGATATAGGAGAGAGAGTGCRAGACAGCTCAATGGGGTAAACTGAGATGGCCTTATTAGATTGAGCTGAGAGGCGAGATAGACGGGATAGACAGCCTAGCCTACACTGCTGTCAGGTGCAACCATGCTACTCATCAACTGAGATTGAACCTGTCACGTAGATGATAGATAGATCAATGCCGAGCACGAAATAAGATCAAGCGGTTCAGGTTTGGAACAGTGAAGCGTCAATGTGAATTTGAACTGAAGGTAAAACATGAATTACAGAGAAAAATAGCTTGCCATTTGAGGCCAACAGACCATAAGCTAATTGGTGTTAAAAGGAAAACTCCACCCAAAAACAATCTCTTGGTATTTGTTTCATTAGTCCATTGTTGACATAGTCCAAACATGTTTTGCTTGTCAGAAATCAAGTTTTCAAGTAATGTAACTTTCAAAATACAGAAAATTATGCAAAACGCAGCATCATATGATGCAAAATACATCATATGCGGATGATTTCTGTACTTTGAAAGTTACATATCTTGAAAAAACTTGATTGCTGACAAGCAAAACATTTTGGCACTATGTCAACAACGGACTAATGAAACAAATACCAAAAGATCGTTTTTGGGTGGAGTTTTCCATTAAGTGACAAAAACAGCCSGCCAGTTCTGCCATTGGCAACTGTTGGTTTCAGCACCATGGAAAGCAACTAGCTCACAGACAGACCGCTCATCCACTTGGCTAATGCGCTTCCTTCCACAAGATGTTCGATATCTTTCCATTTCCAAAATGAAATTCAAAACCCACTTTCAAGATGCAATAAGGGGAAATCAATGACTGTGATGACATTTGCGATCGCTGTTCTATATATAGTCACATTAATATGTATGTATCCCCTCCCCCTATTC
>NW_019956932.1:0-1101 GCF_002910315.2 Salvelinus sp. IW2-2015
GTATCCTGACTGGCACAGCCTCTGTATCCTGACTGGCACAGCCTCTGTATCCTGACTGGCAAAGCCTCTGTATCCTGACTGGCACAGCCTCTGTAATCCCCTTCTCCGCTTACAGCACTCCCATTCCTGTGGATCAATTTCTCCTTACTTCCCTGTCCCTTACCCTAACCCAGTGTCCTCTCTGCCTTCCGATCTCCATGTCCATGTCCTCATGCTCACCCTTTGCCGGCGTCCATTGCGTCCACATCCTCCACTCTCATGCCGAAGATGAAGAGGTTTTCCTCTCCGGCCTCCTCAGCCATCTCCACGTTGGCTCCATCCATGGTGCCGATGGTCAGAGCACCGTTCAGCATGAACTTCATGTTACCAGTGCCAGAGGCCTCGGTGCCAGCTGTAGAGATCTGCTCAGACAGGTCGGCAGAGGGGATGGCTGGGAGGAGACAAGGAGGGTGAGTAAAACTATAAGCATAGGGATGCAGTACAAGAAGAGTATACGTTACAACAACAGATACCCATGGAGTTATGGGTTAGTCAGTCACCTTTCTCAGCCAGGGTGACTCTGTAGTTCTCCAGGAAGATGACTTTGAGGCGGTCGCCGACAACGGGGTCGTGGTTGACAACCTCACCGATAGCTGTGATGAGACGGATGATCATCTTGGCTGTGTGGTAGCCTGGTGCAGCCTGGGAGAAAAGCAGGGGGGAGAGGACGTTGCATAATAACAGTGAGTTGTGGATGGGAGGTATTGGTCCCGTGTGGCTCAGTTGGTAGAGCATGGCGRTTGCAACGCCAGGGTTGTGGGTTCATTCCCCARGGGGGGACCAGGATGAATATGTATGWACTTTCCAATTTTTGTAAGTCGCTCTGGATAAGAGCGTCTGCTAAATGACTTAAATGTAAAATGTAAATGTATTGTTCTATATGTACTTCCTGTAACTAAACGCTGGTGGCTGTAAAGGCTGAGGGGCACCAAACATACCTTTCCTCCGACCATGATGGTTCTTGGGGTCCAGTGCTTGTTTGGCTCCTTCTTGATACCTGAGAAAGAGACAGAGGGGTATATAGTGAGTGAGTGAGTGAGTGAGTGAGTGAGTGAGTGAGTG
>NW_019956933.1:0-1100 GCF_002910315.2 Salvelinus sp. IW2-2015
TGGCTTGCTATTTAGTTTCATGAACTGAAGTTAATACTTACTCACAAGGATTCCTATATCATTGCTTAGAATAATGAAAATGACTGCAGTTTCTACTGGTCATTGTTTTCAGGCTGGTTATATTTGGGCTAGCTAGGTACAAAGCTAGCTAGCTACCCCAGAAGTTGCGGTCAAACAAAAAATGCTTTATTACCAACGCGGTATTGTAAACAAATCGTTCGTGGTCGGTGTTTGCTTGTTTGCAGACATTTTTGTACAGCTTTGACAGTACTACTGATAGTAGTGGTGGCGCTTGGCTTGCACGCGCAAATTCAGAACACAACATTCTACACTAGAACTGTGTTATTTAACGCGTCAAATAGTGTTATTTAACGTGTATCTTTTTTGATACGCAAAGACCCAAACGGCGTTCTATAGTATTTCGTGAAGCTAATAACAGTGATGCTATTACTGTGCAACTCCGGTAGGGCAACATCTGAAAAATAGCGCACTTGGTAGTGTGTACCGGTGCTCGACCGTTCGCAAAAGCCAACATCACCCACAACAGAGTCAAGGGCAATGAATTCCATTATCTTGGCGTTAATGGATTTCGCCTTTGAGTTGTCTCGCTGAAATGTTCTTACTCTTTCAAGTGACTGCTGGACTTGTTGACTGCTCGATCCACACAGCAGACATTGTGGGCTGGGTTAGGAATGCTGTGCTGCACTTGTAGCGCACCATTTTACGTGGCGTCATTACATCATGTACCTACGTTATATAGGTATGCATGTCAGCTTTGACATCGGTTTTGCACATTGTAACTGTTTGTTACATGCTAAATATGCTTTGTGGACTTCACCGGACAGATGTTGCTTTCTGGTTTTGTGATGAAACAAAGGTGTGGTTGAATTAATTCTGCCACTGTGTTTTCTTATTGTCTCGGCCTTAGGTCTATATATCACAGTCGCAAGGCATATGAATAACAGGTTATAGAACAAACAATACAATTATCACAACACATACGTTGTAATATGGCATTTTTTCCTGGCTTGGCTTCCCCAGTTATTTTACCCACGCACCGCTACTGGATAATAGTATGAACATTCTGTATTAAAAAGAAA
>NW_019956934.1:0-1100 GCF_002910315.2 Salvelinus sp. IW2-2015
ATTCTCCTATTCTCCATTCTCCTATTCTCCTATTCTCCTATTCTCCTATTCTCCATTCTCCTATTCTCCATTCTCCTATTCTCCATTCTCCATTCTCCTATTCTCCAGTTTGGGGCGGCAGGGTAGCCTAGTGGTTAGAGCGTTGGACTAGGATAAATCAGTTGGTTACTAGAAGACATCTATCAGGGAAACTCAAATGAGGTCAATTAGCCTATCAGAAACTTCTAAAGCCATGACATCCTTTTCTGGAATTTTCCAAGCTGTTTAAAGACACAGTCAACTTAGTGTATGTAAACTTCTGACCCACTGGAATTGTGATACACTGAATTATAACTGAAATAATCTGTCTGTAAACAATTGTTGAAAAAATGACTTGTGTCATGCACAAAGTAGATGTCCTAACCAACTTGCCAAAACCATAGTTTGTTAACAAGAAATTTCTGGAGTGGTTCAAAAACGAGTTTTAATGACTCCAACCTAAGTTTATGTAAACTTCTGACTTCAACTGTATATAGACCAGCACTGCAGCTGTGATGAATCAGTAACTGTGTTTCCATAAGCTTGAGTTGTTATTATTAGTAGCTTGTGTCTGTTTTTAAATCGTTATTTCTGAGAGCGGAGGGACAGCGAGTCAGGTGAGAGAGCGGAGGGACAGCGAGTCAGGTGAGAGAGCGGAGGGACAGCGAGTCAGGTGAGAGAGCGGAGGGACAGCGAGTCGGGTGAGAGAGCAGAGGGACAGCGAGTCAGGTGAGAGAGAGGAGGGACAGCGAGTCAGGTGAGAGAGCGGAGGGACAGCGAGCTGGGTGAGAGAGCAGAGGGACAGCGAGTCGGGTGAGAGGTAGCCTCACCGCTGCTCTCTACATTTGAATGTATTATGCTCACTCAGCTGTGTCTCACAAGTAATACAACAAATGCTCTACTACCAGTGTGATCATGTACCTCACATGTTGAAATGTCATAGAAGGTACAAGACAGAACTGTTTTTAATAGGTTCACGTTGCACAACTGTTTTTAATAGGTTCATGTTGACCAGCTGTTTTTAATAGGTTGATGTTGACCAGCTGTTTTTAATAGGGTGATGTTGACCAGCTGTTTTTAAC
>NW_019956935.1:0-1100 GCF_002910315.2 Salvelinus sp. IW2-2015
CCAGCAGGATTAGTTTAACACACAGATTAGTTAAACCACCATCCAGCAGGATTAGTTTAACACACAGATTGAATAGAAACCAATGTTTTGAGGCTGTACGGTGTTTTTTTTGTTGCATTGTTTTACAAACATTGGAGAAAAACAAGCTTATATTTTGTGTTCTGGTGGAGTATGAGATTTGAACTAAGCTCCTGAGGCATTTAGAAATTCTATTTTTCAAGAATCAATTGGTACATATTCATTTATAAGTCCAAAAATGTATGCAGATTTTGGGTCAACAACATCCTTGGCTGGAGTGGACGAGGGGCTAATTCTGTCTGTGTTTATAGAGGAAAGAGATCATACCTTCCTAGCAGACATGCTCTCCCTACCTTTTATTGTGCCTGGTGGAACACAGACACGTTATGTCTCKCTCTCTCTTTCACACACACACACATTGTCTGTTTCTGTCTGTCCCTCTCTCTCTCTCTCTCTCTTTCACACACACATACTTTGTTTCTTTCTGTCTGTCCCTCTCTCTCTCCCTCTCTTTCACACACACACACACATTCTGTATCTCTTTCACACACACACATTCTGTATCTCTTTCTCTCTCACACACACACACACACACACCTCATTAGCCGTAGAGACTCACAGCTCCAACAGATGGACAGGATTAGTTTAACACACAGATTAGTTAAACCACCATCCAACAGGATTAGTTTAACACAGATTAGTTAAACCACCATCCAACGGGATTAGTTTAACACACAGATTAGTTAAACCACCATTTAACAAGACTCCTAGATAGTTTATGTGAACTATTATAATAGTCTCCAAACAAATGTTCCCATACTAGCGTGTTTCCAAGGAATGTGCCAACTCTAAGCTCAATCAGCTGCTAAATGAGCTGCACCATATATGTATCTTACGTATGTAAAGTATGTAGGCTTTTCGAAGTCCAATATGTGTTTGTATCGATCCAAAGGCAATGACAGGGTCTTACTGGAACATGGACATGGCAGTCAGATTCCCCTAGTCAGATTCCCCTAGTCAGATTCCCCTGGTCAGATTCCCCTAGTCAGATTCCCCTAGTCAGATTCCCCTAGTCAGATTCC
>NW_019956936.1:0-1100 GCF_002910315.2 Salvelinus sp. IW2-2015
GGTCCCGTTCTGTGAGCTTATGTGGTCTACCACTTCGCGGCTAAGCCGTTATTTCTCCTAGACGTTTCCACTTCACAATAACAACACTTACAGTTGACCTGGGCAGCTCTAGCAGGGCAGACATTTGACGAACTGTCTTGTTGGAACGGTGGCATCCTATGACAGTGCCACGCTGGTAGTTACTGAGCTCTTCAGTATRGGCCATTCTACTGCCAATGTTTGTCTATGGAGATTGCATGGCKGTGTACTCGCTTTTATACACCTGTCAGCAACGTGTGTGGCTGAAATAGCCGAATCCTCTCATTTGAAGGGGCGTCCACATACTTTTGCCTCTATAGTGTCAGTCCACTAGGGACTTTTGTCTCATGTAAGTGTGTGTGTGTGTATTCTGTGTTAATATTTAGTTAGCTAGTAAATAAATAATGAAACCAATGTGTGTAGTACTGAATAATGAGCAAAGCTAGGGTTTTTGCAGATCCACGAAGGTTACGACTGTTCAGAATTATTTGATGTAATGATTAACAAGATGACTGTTTATCGATGAAATAGATATATACCTTATAGAGTTTAATTTGGGAGATGGTAASTCTTTAAACGACCTCTTCCGTTGTGACCCAAATGCTAATGATTTAATTGTTACATAATTCATTTAATCAGGTAACAATTAAAAATAGTTAGTTGATTAGATACATAACAGTCATCAGATTAATGAAAGTAAAGTCACGACAGTCAAGATGCTCTCGATGGTGCAGCTGTAGAACTTTTAAAGGATCTAAGGGAACCTGCCAAATATTTTCAGCCTCCTGAAGGGGAAGAGGTGTCGGTGCCCTCTTCACAACTGTGTTGGTGTGTGTGAACCTTGATCATTTCTTAGTGATGTGGACACCAAGGAACTTGAAGTACTGTAAGTCCAGTACTGTAGTTGTCAACTTTTATCAGGTTGGGATCTACTGAAGAGTCTGGAGATCTACAGGATCTACATCTATATACCCACTGAGCAGTAAAACATCTATATACCCACTCAGCAGTAATACATCTATATACCCACTCAGCAGTAATACGTCTATATACCCACTCAGCAGTAATACATCTATATACCC
>NW_019956937.1:0-1100 GCF_002910315.2 Salvelinus sp. IW2-2015
GATACAGGAAGGATATGGATACAGGAAGCATACTGAGACAGGAAGCATACGGATACAGGAAGCATACTGATACAGGAAGGATATGGATACAGGAAACATACTGATACAGGAAGCATACTGATACAGGAAGGATATGGATACAGGAAACATACTGATACAGGCAGCATACTGATACAGGAAGCATACGGATACAGGAAGCATACTGATACAGGAAGCATACTGATGCAGGAAGAATACGGATACAGGAAGCATACGGATACAGGAAGGATATGGATACAGGAAGCATACTGATACAGGAAGCATACGGATACAGGAAGCATACTGATACAGGAAAGGAAAGTGGTTTTAATTTCCTGTCAACACAACTCAGTTCATTTATAATGATCTATGGTGAAGTATGTATTGTAAACGTATGATAACCCGTGCTCGAAGTGTTCAATAATCAAAAAGAAAATGGCTGACTTATGTCAGAGCAGATTCACTTACTTTTCTATTTCTAGGGTGTCTACTCTGGCCACGTACGTACATGGAATGCACCCTTCCTCTCCCGTCACCAGTGACTTAGCAAGCCACCAGTCCCCATTCCTTCACAGAACAACAACAGAGCATGTTTTGTCTACTTCGTTACACGTCAAAATGAGCTACGTAACGATGCCTCCAAAGGGTACTGCTATCCTGTATTATTACACTGAGGATATGTTATCAGACTATTGTCTGAGAACCCAACATTAGCATGACATCTCCCTATGAATTATAATGAGTGACCGTTTGTTCTAAATCAGAACTGTACTGTACTCACTCCTCGAGGATCTGAAGCCTCTCTCCCTTTTTGAACGGCAGGTCATTGTCCGTGGTTGGTTTGAAGTCGTGCAGAGCAATGGCAACGTCTTCGTCTGGAAGGGACAGGAATATATGTAAAGGTGAAGTTTCTAGTTTGGTATCAAGAAATAAGGGTTTCGTATCAACAAAACTCTGACAATCGTCGTCATTGTAAAAGGGTTTGCAAAATGATGTTCTGAAACAGGTTGACAAATGATGTTCTGAAACAGGTTGACAAATGATGTTCTGAAACAGGTTGACAAATGATGTTCTGAAACAGG
>NW_019956938.1:0-1100 GCF_002910315.2 Salvelinus sp. IW2-2015
TCATTTACTGCCTTTTAAAAAAACATAGCTGATATGGCTGACTTGCTAAAACAAATGTGGTTTCTACTGACAATTGAGATGTACAAACTATGGCATAAGGGGACAACAAGTGGATAAGAGGCAATCTGTAATTTCGATTAAGACATTATTGAGCGAGCTAGGACGGATGTAGACAATATAACTATTTGTTCAGCACTTTTGAAATGTACAGCGACAAAATTCAGAACATGGACCGTTCTTACAGTATTCTCCCTACACACCAAGTCAGAACTGTAGTATAAATAAAGGGGGCATATAAGCAGACAATGAAAGCTCTTACAATATTCGATGATGACGTTTCTCTAAAACAGGCTATAGGCTACATGTGCACCACCAAGTCAGAACAGTTGGCTAAGTTCTGAGGGGAAAAGGGACCACATTATTAGGGTGAGGGCGACACATGGGCTACTAACAGCTTACTACACAACATACACTTAGTATTACTTTCTTAGCTACAGTATACATATCTCACTGGCATATTACATCATTTATGCAGCAGCATACAATACATTTTTGGACTCACCTTGTTGTGCTGTGCTCACTTGAACAGGAAGGTGGCGCAGCGGGCCTGAGTGGGCAAATTACGTCATCAAACTTTTCTCATCAAAGTCTGGCATTCTCTGGATTTATGGTGCTCTCAAGACAGCTGGGAACTCCAAAAAAGGTTGAATCATGATGACGTCAGTGATCTTCAGGTCGTAGCTCTAGAAAGAGGCCCAAATTCCCGACTTACAATTCCGAGTTGGATGACCTTTCAAAACCTATTTTCCCAGTCGGAGCTCGTTTTTTCCTGAGTTCCCAGTTGTCTTGAACTCAACTGAAGTCAGATTTTCCAGTTCTGAGTCCCCTTATGCCATAGTTTATACATCTCAATTGTCAGCAGAAACCACATTTGTTTTAGCAAGTCAGCCATATCAGCTATGTTTTTTTTAAAGGCAGTAAATGAGGCTGAATGAACTGTTTCGCTGCCAGACAAGGCTCGGCTGATAGCCAGGTGTAGCAGTGTTAATGTTTTGGGATTGCTGTTGGGACAGCTTTATGTAGGCCCTAACAGTTTGTGG
>NW_019956939.1:0-1100 GCF_002910315.2 Salvelinus sp. IW2-2015
TGACAAACTACTTTAGCGTAACGGACAATTGCTTTGCTACGATGTCTCAATGTGCTCCATTGACAGGATATCCGGTCACGTTGCCAGCACTTACATAGATGATAAGTAGCCTTTGTAACTTCACACAATAATCACAATAAAGAACCAAGTCATGCTCCACTGATGTCATTGGACTTCCTTAAGTTCTAATGTTGTGTATAGAGACAGAGATAAATACAATATTGTGACTCAGTGAAAGTGTGAATACTAATGTGATTACTAGGAGTGAACACTAAAAATAATTCCTTAGAGATGATTCATTATGCATTTCCCGCGCCCATGGTCAGCAACAGGAGGAACTTCGGTCAGACTTAAACCAATTAACAACTTATAAAGGCTTAATTGAGCTTTCATTATGTCTTCATAAGCACTACATAGATGGATCACCAATTATTTATAAGCAGACACATACTACATTAAAGGAGCTGTAGTAAATCCTTTTATCTGGCCTTTGCCAAAAGTAGCGTAACCCCTTTAAATAGCATAACATTTACTTGAATGAATTATTTCTGAAGGATCTACAGCATATAGCCCTTATGAAGGGTTTATGAAGGGTTTATGAAGGGTTTATGAAGGCTTCAGTAAACCACAAAGGTTACTTACAAGCTCAATCCTCTCAACAACTCAAATGTTTTGGGGTTGGATACTTGGTCAGACTACCTCGTCTTTTGATTGACAAGCAGCTCCATCAAAATAGAACACAGCCATAAAGCAGGCCTGCTAACTTAACCCGTGTGTTTATAATGGGTTTTCAAAGAGAGAGCATCTTGTATTGAGTGTGACTCCTGGAGGTTATCATGCAGGGGTGCATCATTACATCCTGTTCCCAGATCCGTCTGTGCTGTCTTGTCAATAGTTGTCAATGTTGTCAAGACAGTACAAACAGATCTGGGACCAGGCTAGAGTATGTTTATGGATGAATAGAATGGGGTCCTAGTGTCATGTTGTCTTCACAGAGAGAGGTCACCGTATGGGATCAATGTGTGATCTGATCAACTGATGTTCTTATATAACTGGCACCTCAGGGGAGCATAGCCTATATAGCTAGAGAGAGGTGTGTG
>NW_019956940.1:0-1099 GCF_002910315.2 Salvelinus sp. IW2-2015
TTACAGACACAGTCTACTTTACAATAGTTCTCTCTTGTTTGTTCTTAGTCCTTCCTCTATTTCTGATGTCCATCCAGTTTGATTTCTATTTGTAACTATGCTATTTCACAAAAGTTCCCGAACCTATATACATTTTACAGATCCCGTATGCTTTACATTGTTTATCTTGTTATTAGTCCCACCCTTCAGCTCCATTCAACCGCTCCCATCTATCTTTCAACATCATCCATTTCCAATTAGAGGCAGCTGGTAATCGTTCTCACCTGTGTTTTATGGGATATTGTTTTGAGTTAGTGCACGTAGCACCTCTGTAGTCACGGTTTGTTGTTAGTTTATTGTTTATTTGTTTTTGTCTTTGCTAAGTTTCACTTTTTCATTAAATTATGTGGAACTCAACATCCGCTGCGCCTTGGTCCGATATTTATTCCAACGAACGTGACAGAATATCCCATCAAACCAGGACCAAGCAGCGTGTTCACCAGGTGAAGGATTTCTGGACATCGGAAGGAGATAATGGAGGATAGCGACGACGACAGTGTTCGCGGCTACAGTAAGCCCAAGGACAACCCCAAGTTTTTGGGGGGAGGGGGCACATGGAGCTGGCGGCTGAGCAGAGGGAAGAGCCAGAGACTGTCAGGGAGGCAATGGTGAAGTTGGGAGAGAGAGAGATGAGAGAGATGTTGTGCAAGTGTGTTCTGCTCAACATCCGACCAGAGGATCCGGTTAGCAGTCTGGTGCAACCTGTGCCGGTTCCACGCTTCTGGCATAAAGTGCACCTCTCCTGTCCAGTACGTCATGTGTCTCCTCCTCGCACTCTCCCTGAAGTGCGTGTCCCCAGTCAGGTACATCTTGTGCCTGCTCCCCGCACTCGCCCTGAAGTGCCTGTCACCAGTCTGGCGCCACCTGTGCCGGTTCCACGCACTAGGCCTCCAGTGCGCCTTCCCAGTCCAGTGCGTCCTGTGCCTGCTCCTCGCACTCGCCCTGAGGTGCGTGTCACCAGTCCGGTGCCAGCTGTGCTGGCCCCATGCATCAGGCCTCCAGTGCGCCTCCCCAGTCCGGAGCTTCCGGCGACGGTCCCCAGTCCGGAGCTTCCGGCGAC
>NW_019956941.1:0-1099 GCF_002910315.2 Salvelinus sp. IW2-2015
CGACCACCACAGATGAGCTCACTCTCCCTGCTGCCTGTTTCATTACTTCACGATCAGAGCCGGCTGCAGACAATGATCAACTAGGGAGAAATCAGATTTTCAACATTCAACATATTTATAATTATATAAAATAACACATTTTTCACCAACAGGTTTCTGTGCCAATGCACCACACAACCAATAAACAAAGCATACCGACTTTGGGAAAGTCAAAATCATGGTTTTCGTTTTCAACACCACAATAAATAGACTGTCAATCTCGACAAACAGAAAATGAATCCGTCCCTACCTTGTAGGCCTACTCAGTATTGAAGGCTTGGCTTGACAATCTCCGAATGTCATTGAACATTTTGATGTTTTGTAACAGATGTCTCTTTCCATTCATCAATTGGCCGCTGCCCAGTTTGGATTGATTGATTGATTTTATTTGTCATTTAAAAATATACAAATATATACACAAATATTTTTTTAAGTGACCGGGATTGCATAATAAAGTCAGACTTATTTCCATTGTGGTCCTTTTTTTTTTTTTTACATAAATACATATACAACTACATAGATACAGACACATTACAGAGATAGAGACTAAAAAATGATCAACCTCCAGATGAGTATGAGGGGGGAGTTTAAGTACAATTTGTACAAGCTTGTTTGGCTGGTAGCTTATTCTTTAGATGCTTGGGGCTGCTGGTGAACCATGATGTGCAGCATAATCAAAGTGACACTGGACTAGCACACTTACCAGAGTCTATAGGGTGCCTATAGCTAGCTTTCTGTACAATTGGTGACAGATTTTCATGTGACTATTCTAAAATCTTCATAAAAACAATATGCCATTTCAGAGTTTCCTTTAGGAAAATTTGGCGCCGGACAACATGACAGGGAGGATTTTAATCGACCGGACCTTTGAGAAGTGTAATGGACATCCATATGCATTAAGATCCAATCTGGCACAGTCAGCACCATCAATAAACAAGGGATATTGGTCAAATGAGCCACATTAACATGTCCTTAAAAACAGCCTATAACAAATTCCAAAAACACTATTCCTTGTGTTTCGATGTGTAGCATATAAAGAACTTTATAGCCAACATGTTGT
>NW_019956942.1:0-1099 GCF_002910315.2 Salvelinus sp. IW2-2015
CTGTGTCTAATGTTTATAATGTGGAGTCATACACAGTCAGAGAATCCAAATATTTACAGATGCAGGTTTTCCATTGTGTGCTGCTATTTTGGCCAGGTCTCACTTGTAAAACAAGTGTCTACTCTCAATGAGAGAGAGAGAGAGAGACTCACCATCCAGGAACTTCAAAGTTACAACAGGTTGTGGAATTACTCATTTGTTTCTAGAAATGATATCTAAAATATGTCCAATATTTCTCAGACCTCTCACAGTAAATTAATTGGCTATTGATCGGCTGTTTTCTTGATATTTCCACTCCTTACAGTAAGATTTTTTTCCCTATTGACTAAAATAGGCGGTGCATTTTTACAACTATTTCATATAAACTATTAATGAATAATGAACTTTATTATTATTTTATCATCCACCCTTTATGTAAGGATGACAATCCCTTAAATTGTTGATATTTCCATCCATTCATACAATTATGTCATAGAGACTATAGTCCATGATATTTCATGCCCAGTGTTAACTGTATGATTAAGCTGTGAGCCCACTGCACCCTTTGTAAATAGCACCCTAAACAATGCATGCGTTTGTGTGTGACCACTGAAAGGTTGAGGTCAGGCATCATGAGTTTGTGATGGGCGGGGATTCTCCTGAAAGCTAATGACGGAACAGTCAGCCCAAACCGCTTCGAAATACAATACATGTTAATGAATGTCTTTCTCTCTCTCTCCTCTGTTTACATTTCTCTCTCTCAATCTCTCTATCTCCCTCCCATCGTGCTCTCCCTCTCTCTCCCTCTGTTTCTCTTTCACTGAATTTTTATTGGAGCAGGTTCTTTTGTTTGCCAGTTCTAATGGAACTCTTTCATTCCTTCAGCCTCCAGTGTTATTTCAACACTTTCCTTTGATTCAAACCGCTTGAACAGCATCACAAAACACTGGAGGTCCCAATGCTAACGTAAGGTAAGGGTTTCAACAGTTAAACAATTTCCTGTAATATCAGAAACTGTAGGAGGTCTTGGGAAAGCGTCCTCCTCCCTCTCATACACTCTCCTCCCACCACTTCTTCTTCGCTCTCAAGCCAAAGGTACCTCAGTCTTTCTTTTCTCCCA
>NW_019956943.1:0-1099 GCF_002910315.2 Salvelinus sp. IW2-2015
ATTAAATCGTTTCCCCCCCCCCCTCATCAATCTACACGCAATACCCCACAACGACAAATCAAAAACAGGTTTTTAGAAACGGAATGGAAATGGAAATATCACATTTCTATAAGTATTCAGACCCTTTACTCAGTACTTTGTTGAAGCACCTTTGGCAGCGATTACAGTGGCAGCGATTACAGCCATCCAGTCTTCTTGGGTATGAATCTACAAGCTTGGCACACCTGTATATGGGGAGTTTCTCTAAATCTTCTCTGCAGATCCTCTCAAGCTCTGTCAGGTTGGATGGGGAGCGTCACTGCACAGCTATTTTCATGTCTCTCCAGTAGATGTTCGATCGGGTTCAAGTCCGGGTTCTGGCTGGGCCACTCAAGGACATTCAGAGACTTGTCCCGAATCCACTCCTGCATTGTCTTGGCTGTGTGCTTAGGTTCGTTGTCCTTTGCCCAAGTCTGAGGTCCTGAGCGCGCTAGAGCAGGTTTCCATCAAGGATCTCTCTGTACTTTTCTCCATTCATCTTTCCCTCAATCCTGACTACTGTCCCAGTCCCTACTGTTGAACAACATCCCCAAAGCATGAAGCTGCCACCACCATGCTTCACGATAGGTATGGTGCCAGGTTTCCTCCAGACGGGAGGGTTGTCATTCAGGCCAAATAGTTCAATCTTGGTTTCATCAGACCAAAGAATCTTGTTTCTCATGGTCTGAGTCGTTTAGGTGCCTTTTGGCAAACTCCAAGTGGGCTGTCATATGCCTTTTACTGAGGAGTGGCTTCCGTCTGGCCACTCTACCGTAAAGGCCTGATTGGTGGAGTGCTGCAGAGATGGTTGTCCTTCTGGAAAGTTATGCCATCTCCACAGAGGAACTCTGGAGCTCTTTCAGAGTGACCACTGGGTTATTGGTCACCTCCCTAGCCAAGGGAATTCTCCCCCGATTGCTCAGTTTGGCTGGACAGCAGCTCTCGGAATAGTCTTGGTGGTTCCAAACTTCTTTCATTTAAGAATGATGGAGGCCACTGTGTTCTTGGGGACCTTCAATGCTGCAGAAATGGTTTGGTCCCCTTCCCCTGCCTGGACACAATCCTGTCTCGGACCTCTATG
>NW_019956944.1:0-1099 GCF_002910315.2 Salvelinus sp. IW2-2015
GTCAGCATTGCTGCATTACTGTGCTAGCAAAAGTCCCAGAGAGGAACTTAAGTAGTTCATTGGCAATCGATGGTTGACAAGCTAGTATGAGCCTGCAGCTGTGTTAGCAAATGTTAGCAACAGCWAAGTAAAGTCAAAGATACTGGTTCTACCTATATGTGATAAAATCGTTAGCTAGCTAGCAACATACGGTTATAAACACGGGCCGTTAACGTACTTGCTGTTGAATTTTTCCATCTTCAGTGACAACCCAGTGGGTGGTAGCTCCTCCGGGTTCGGCCAATATTATACATAGTAGGATAAAAACCTTCCCTTGAACTGACACTTTTCGGGAAACGTTTACATAGGGCAGAGACCCAGAACTGATTTTCCTGAGGTCCGCCATTTTTCTGTCTTCGTTACAGATGTGTTGTGGCAGAAGAAGAAGAGGCCGAAAAAATGTAACTTCCTGTGTGTCACTTCCTTGTTTAGTTTTTTTCTCTCACATTCCTTGGTCTAATAGTTGTTAGCTAATACTAGCTACCTAGCAAAAATGCCAGGGCGTTGTTCAGCTTTCAACTGTAGGAATACGTTTAAAAATGTTAAACATAAAACAAACAAGGTTACATTTCACAGGTAAGGCTTGCAGCATTTGAATAACGTCGGCATTTGGCCAACTAGCTAGTCAGCTTACGTTAGCTATAGTGCTTGCTTAGCTTGTGTAGCTAGCTAGGATTTCCAGTAATACATCGGCTATACCTTGATTTTGACGAATGTGACATAAATGTTAGTTACCTTATCATAAAGAAAACGTGTAACTTCTAAACAAATGAACACCCCTTAGTAGCCCGGCCTAAGTGRTCGCTGTTTCATCCCAGTCTTTTGCAATTTGCAGTTCAAGCYATAACAAAGCAGACACCCCGCCACTGATTTTGGTAAATAGATGASGGATGGGGCTGGATAAATGTAACTACTGTCAAATTCATASACAGAGCTATGAATGCAAGGACTGACCAGAGGCAGTGACCATCCATGATGTCAAAATGATAGTTTTAGCAATGTTGTGAGGCTATAAAGTGTTTGTTTACAATTACAAACGTATATTTGGGGTTCTGATGGG
>NW_019956945.1:0-1099 GCF_002910315.2 Salvelinus sp. IW2-2015
TCTTTTATGGATAATAAAAAGGAGTCTGCTTTAAAGGGAATTATTTATAGTGCTACAAGCGAACCGCTCTAGCTCACACATTCTCTCTCTCAACCTTGCATTCTCTACCGCGATTTCTTTCTTTCATTCTCTCTCTCCATCTCTCTCCTTCTCTCTCATACCCCATCTTTCTCATTCATTCTCTCTGTCTCTTCCTCCCTCTCTCTCCCCCGTTCTCAAATTGTCTCATTCTCTCCGTTGTCCCCCTGCCTCTTGGTCTCCTCTCCGCTCATTGGGCTGGGTGGGTCTCARAGACTGGAGATGAGCTAATGGTGGAGCTTGTGTGGTCTGAGCAGTACTGGTGTGCAGTAGGCTGGGGTGAGGAGAAGAGGATGGGGAGGGCTAGATTAGCCAGAGAGAGGCCTGTTCAGGGATAGCTGCTCTGCTATAGCTGCCTTCTGTGGATGGAAATGGATAGAACGTCTGGTAGGGAATCTAAAGCCGTGTTCACATTGGCAGTTTGAGGTGACTCAAATCCAATTCCTTTGCATATCTGAATCGAATCTGTTCTTTATCCTGCAGCCTGAACAGCCAAAAAGAACATGGAAACAGATAGTTCAAGCCACAGTCAGATACAAATATGATTCCTGGACATGCGACTTGTCTGAACGGTCAAATCTGATTTATTTGTTCAAGTGGTTTTTAGACTGTAATTTGGCAAATCTTGTTGCTTGCTAACTACTCTGACAGTTTGACAAGAACATGTGGTAGGTAGCTAACTAGCTTGTTAATTGTATACAAACAAATTAGTGAATTTGCTAGAAAGCTAAACAGCTACCTAGCTAGGAAGGTGACTGCTGTGGTTAACCAAAAAGGTCTAGTTTTGGAACATCTTTTAGGCTTTAAATGTGTTATTACACTATGATTTTGAACATTCTAAGCAACTTGGAAATGTGCCTTGCTCAAGGGCACATCAACTGATTTTTCTCTGGGATTTGAATCAGCGACCCTTCGGTTACTGGCCCAACGCTCCTAACCACTAGGCTACCTGCCGCCCACTAGGCTACCTGCCGCCCACTAGGCTACCTGCCGCCCACTAGGCTACCTGCCGCCCACTAGG
>NW_019956946.1:0-1098 GCF_002910315.2 Salvelinus sp. IW2-2015
CCACTCCTCTTTCTATTCTGGTTAGAGCCAGTATGTGCTGTTCTGTGAAGGGAGTAGTACACAGCGTTGTACGAGATCTTCAGTTTCTTGGCAATTTCTCACATGGAATAGCCTTCATTTCTCAGAACAAGAATAGACTAACAAGTTTCAGAAGAAAGTTATTTGTTTCTGGCCATTTTGAGCCTGTAATCGAACCCACAAATGCTGATGCTCCAGATACTCAACTAGTCTAAAGAAGGCCAGTTATATTTTCTCTTTAATCAGAACAACAGTTTTCAGCTGTGCTAACATAATTGCAAAAGGGGTTTCTAATGATCAATTAGCCTTTTAAAATGATAAACGTGGATTAGCTAACACAGGATTGGAACACAGGATTGATGGTTGCTGATAATGGGCCTCTGTACGCCTATGTAGACATTCCATAACAAATCAGCCTTTTCCAGCTACAATAGTCATTTACAACATTAACAATGTCTACACTGTATTTCTGATCAATTTGATGTTATTTTAATGGACAAAAAATGTCGCTTTTCTTTCAAAAACAAGGACATTTCTAAGTGACCCCAAACTTTTGAACGGAAGTGTATATTTTACATTTTATTTGTATTACATCAGTCCAGACCTCTTGTGTCCTCATTTTGTAGTTATGGCCCTGCTGCCATCCCTCCAAATGCCAACCACCCCATACCTCCCTGGCCAAACCCCATACTTGCCCATCCCCCTCAACCCGTCCACAGAGACCTGACTCCGGAACTGACTTAGGAAGTCCCTTAATGGTTACCAAACTTTTGGGAACAGCTTGTGCTTTATGGGACTAAACATGTGTTTAGAGGAGACAACATCAGCAATCACCACTTGACCCCTTGACAGACCCTGGGTCTCATACTTCTGTTTTCTTCCTCCTCACAGGAGAAAGACAACTTTAACCAGATAATATAATCAAGTGAAAGCATAAGGCGGCTGAGGAGGAACGGCAAACATTCCCATTTCCAGATGTCTGACGAGACAACGCAGAAATTCTACCAAGGATTTCTCAAGGTTCATATGAAAAGAAGACGTAAACTCACAAACACAGCCAAATGTCTTCAAACACATTTA
>NW_019956947.1:0-1098 GCF_002910315.2 Salvelinus sp. IW2-2015
GGGTCTAATCCTGAATGCTGATTGGTTAAAAGCACATTCCAGCCGGTGTCTTTTCCACAAGTTACCACCGGCTAAATCTATGACGTTAAAATGGATATTTACTCTGTTCCATCTGACTGCGCAATCCACTGTCTCATCAGCCCAGGCAGGGAAGTTATGAATTTGATCTCCACTATAAAAAGCATTTAGACATTATCTCACATTTCTTTTAGACTAACATTTCGTTTTCAACAGCGGAGATTTGTATGATCCTCGCTGTCTGTCTCTCTGACTTGTTTCAATATTCAAATTCGATCTCCAACTATTCCATAGTAATGAATGTGTAGGTCGAAATCATGAATCAGCTGGCATCATTTTATTGGTATATACAAAGAAATGTCAGTTGAAAAATAGTGAAACGAAATGAAGTGCAGCTAGTTTCCAGCTTCAGTTTGAAGTGATTGTGTTATCTGTGTTGTTGGCTAGCTCCTCTGAACAAGTGTCCTAATGAGAGAGCACATTTTCTTTGCCAGGCGAAATTGTGCTTCATTAGCTCATTGTTATTAAGTATCCAAATAAATGTCACTACAAAACAACTTAAACAAATGCAGCTACTGTTGTTATTCTGTCTGCACTGTTTGACGTGACTGTAAATTCGCCGTAGTTGGCTAGCTGGCAAGCAAGGGATAAGAACGCTGACAGCCAGTATGGCAATGGGACATTTAGAACGAGCACTGGGTCGCGTCCATTGATACAGAACAAATAGACTGAATGACTGGGTTGCGTCTCTGGCAACCGAACCAATAGAATGAACGACCAGACGGCTTGGGTAGCAACTCTGGATTTGTTTCGGGACTATATCTTGTGGAAGGATGAAATAGTATGAATAAATTCATATCAATAACGTTTTTTTACGAAAATCTGTCAATCATTATTTAAGTATGTTGGTAACCCGTTGTATAAAAGTGATAATGTTCTCGAAGCCGGTGTTTGGAGGATATATTGGCACGGTTTGGTGGGCATCGACTTCATCTCGGGCCTAACAACACCTGTGCCAATCTCCTCCAAACACCGGCTTCTTGGGCATTATCACTTAATTGTGTGTGTGTGTGTGTGTGT
>NW_019956948.1:0-1098 GCF_002910315.2 Salvelinus sp. IW2-2015
AGTTGTCACTTCCAATTATTTCTGGGTTTGTGATAAACTGCTGCACCTGCCAGCTGCTGGACCTGCCATCCCTTGGAGCAGAAAGGGACAACTTTGCCCAAACTTTGCACCCTTGCCTTGCCACAGGTCTCCCCAGGCTATTGCTCTTTACCTTCTAGGAGCTTGTGTCAGCTTGGTAATGTTGATCAAAAGAAAGATGCACGTTACACCTTATCCAGGATAAGTCATCTGCGATTCCTACAGTTAGTTTAGAGACGGCTTCATTTGGTACAGTAGTATGAATTTGGGTACTCATATTGCATGCCACACTCAGTTTGGAAAACTGCTGAGCCAGTCCAATATGTCTGAGGGATATAAAATGTACTGTTTTTTTGTGGAATTTGTGGAAAATATCTACCTATTCAGTCAGCCGGGGATGACACCGTGAAGTTTTCTGAGAAAGGTTCTACTTTTTCCCACTTGATGATCCACCTACAATAATGAACCCTCAAGCACCCTCGACAACCCAGGAGCATTCAGTCCCCCGGAGGACATCTTGCCATAGCGTGGCTCACGGAAGAGTATTCCACATTCCACATATAAAGAGAGAGAGTGATTCAAATGTTAATGAACTAGTCCTTAAAGAAGGCGACCTCCAACGCATTTGCCACCTGTGCTAGAGCGAGGCGGAATGGCCCTTGAAGTCGGGAAGTGTTGCGCAAACAGTCCTCCGCACCAGGTGCAATCAACACTCCGGGAAAGGGTCTCCGGTTGGGAAATATTCATGTGGGAGCCATGTATGGGATCTTATTAGGTAATGGCAGAGTAGGAGGTAATCAAGTTGAGATTGTTGTTCTTCTGAAAGAGGACAAAAGGAACCACTGGAATTGAGTAGCTGATTCTTTAAAAAATTCAAATATGAATATATATCTGAATTGAAAGCTGGATTAATTTTTTCGGGTACTGTGATGGATCTTATGTTGGTCTTAATTTCTTTTGTTTGCAGTTGCCCTGAAGAAATGTATTTCAACCTGTTATCTGATGAGAGAAAAATACGTTATGTATCTGAAATTATTAAGCCAAAGCTCATAATCATTGCTTCTTAAAAACAGGTCTACC
>NW_019956949.1:0-1098 GCF_002910315.2 Salvelinus sp. IW2-2015
CACACACACACACACACACCATGACAGTAGCTCCTTGACAAGTCACCTCACCGTCAAGCAATGATTGTCCTTTAATTGCAGAATGGAGAATGCCATGAATATGTTAATGGTTAACCACACACTTTACAAATCCATAGCAATCCACCAAACCGGACACTGACAATGACAAGATTACACACTCGTCATGCTTCACTCTGACACAAAATGTAAAACAATAATAATAATAATAAAGAAAAAAAATCTCCCCTCAAAAGAAATGATCATAGAATTTCAAGGGAAGGTTATGGTGAATCTGCATGAATCCCTCATCCGCTGAAGTAGGCTTACCCTTAAATTCCTGTTYCTCCTGAGAGAGAGCTTCCCTTCCACTGTGCACAAAGCCGGAGAGTCAGTCATCTGACGCCGCCTCGCCTGCGAGGAGAAGACTGGGATCGTTAAGGCTGCAGTTGCTGCCGACGGCGCCGTGCGGCCCCGTTCCATGCTTGATTCATGTGGTTTACCATGCTAGTGAGAGCAGGGAGCACAGAGGACAGAGCACAGGGAAAATATGTGCTCCTACTGCCGCCGCCGGTGCATTGAAACAGGCGTAACCCCCCCCCCTGTATATCTTCAGCCTCTATGCTGGACGCCACAGCCCCAAAGCACCCAAGACCCACCGAGTCTGTCAGTCAAACAGTCAGTAAGGCAACCAGCCAACCAGCCAGCCAGCCAGTCTTTC
The DNA here is from genome assembly GCF_002910315.2 of Salvelinus sp. IW2-2015. Classification (NCBI taxonomy): domain Eukaryota; kingdom Metazoa; phylum Chordata; class Actinopteri; order Salmoniformes; family Salmonidae; genus Salvelinus; species Salvelinus sp. IW2-2015. The sequence continues at coordinate 719 of NW_019956949.1, forward strand.
TAGTCCCGGAGATGCACTCTTCCAGTATGGTAGGTGGTAGAGAACGTAGGCACAGCTCACTCATTAATAAGGGGGGGAAAAAATCTAATAAAAACAAGAAGATAGGAAAGTCACTGATCGGAGCCAGTTGTTGCACTCGCCAAGGCAAACAAACTCACGGACGGATAAAGAGGGACTGAGAGACTGAGGGAGAGACAGCGAGAGAGGAGGAGAAAGAGAGGGAGAGAGAGAGGAGGAGAGAAAGAGAAAGGGAGCCATAAAACGTCCAACCACAGGGCTTCTAGGAGCAGAGGACCGTCATTTGTTCTTAGGGGAAGAGAGCGAGAGAGAGGGAGGGAGGTAGGGAGGGAGGGAGAGGAGTGGAGAAGAGAGTAATTAGA
>NW_019956950.1:0-1097 GCF_002910315.2 Salvelinus sp. IW2-2015
TGCCTCTTGGCTCTCAGAAGAATCCCCACCACCTTGTCAGAGACGCGTACGTATCTATCAAACAGTTCTCTGAAAGTGACGCGGGTCTTCCCGTCCGGATCTGGGTCGTTCATAGTCCTGATCACATAGCACATGTCGGTTATCTCACCGTGGATGTGTTGCTCGGCTCGCCTGGCACGTTCGGCTGTTTTGGTGTCCTCCTTGGGGCGTCCGTAACCATCCTCGCCTTGGTGGAGGCGTAGGGACATGGAGTATTCATAGTCAAAGTCCTCACTGAAGGGGTTGAGCTTCTGGTTGACGGTGTTCGTTTAGGACCAGTTCTGCCAGCGGCTGTTCAGATTGACCACGGCACTGTACTTCCTTGAGAGAGCGTTGATCTTGTTGGCGTCATCCAACTCATTTTTGCTCCTGTGAAGAACAATCACCCAAATATTTAACAAAACAATGAAACAATCATCAATCATGGCAACGTTAATTTCCATTGTAAAGCTCTGAACAAGTTTTGCATTAAACTGTTTTATTTGAGCAACAAATGTGCTATTTCAAGTTATTTAGGTGTATTTACAGTATCCCTTACATACTTAGGGGAACGTTTAATGAGGGACCGTCATGCACCATCGCTTGTACACGAATGTTAATACAGTCACCATACTGTTGCAAAGAACATTGAACTCACATTGAGCTGGAGGGTCTTTTGACCCTCACCCATGACTCAACTTTCCCTTTAGGTGAGATGCCGTCACTATCCCTCTGCATGGCCTCCCTGGATTACCCAGTGCTGTCTGTCTGTCCAGGTTTAGAGATGTCTGTCTGTCCAGGTTTAGAGATGTCTGTCTGTCCAGGTTTAGAGCTGTCTGTCTGTCCAGCTTCAGTGCTGTCTGTCTATCCAGGTTTAGTGATGTCTATCTTTCCAGGTTTAGAACTATCTGTCTGTCCAGGAGGTTCATTGCTCTCTGTCTGCCCAGGTTCAGTGCTGTCCATCTGTCCAGGTTTAGAGTTGTCTGTCTGTCTGTCTGTCCAGGTTTATCTTGGCCGCCCTCCGCCTCAAGGGTCCTTTTCTGTGCCTCAGAGTACCCACTTTCCTCTGTGTCCACGCT
>NW_019956951.1:0-1097 GCF_002910315.2 Salvelinus sp. IW2-2015
GTCAAGGCCAAGGCAAGGCCAAGGCAAGGCCATGTCAAGGCCATGTCAAGGCCATGTCAAGGCCATGTCAAGGCCATGTCAAGTCTTAGCGCTGGCAGTAGCACTATACAGTTCACTCTGAAAGTATTTAGACCTCTTGACATTTTCCACGTTTTGTCACGTTACAGATTTATTCTAAAATGGATCTCCACACAACACCCCATAATGACATCACAACACCCCATAATGACAAAGCAAAAACAGGTTTTTATACATTTTTGCAAATGTATAAATAAAAAACTGAAATATCACATTTACATAAGTATTCAGACACTTTACTCAGTACTTTGTTCAAGCATCTTTGGCAATGATTACAGCCTTGAGTCTTCTTGGGTATGACGTTACAAGCTTAGCACACCTGTATTTGGGGAGTTTCTCCCATTCTTCTCTGCAGATCCTCTCAAGCTCTGTCAGGTTGGATGGGGGGGGTGTCGCTGCACAGCAGCGTTGTCTTGGCTGTGTGCTTAGGGTCGTTGTCCTGTTGGAAAGTGAACCGTCACCCCAGTCTGAGGTCCTGAGCGCTCTGGAGCAGGTTTTCATCAAGGATCTCTCTGTCCTTTGTTCCATTCATCTTTCCTTCGATCCTGTCTAGTCTCCCAGTCCCTGCCGCTGAAAAACATCTCCACAGCATGATGCTGCCTCCACCCTGCTTCACCGTAGGGATGGTGCCAGGTTTCATTAGAACAGAGAATCTTGTTTCTCATGGTCTGAGAGTCCTTTTGCAAACTCCAAGCGGGCTGTCATGTGCCTTTTACTGAGGAGTGGCTTCCGTCTGGCCACTCTACCATAAAGGCCTGATTGGTGGAGTGCTGCAAAGATGTTTGTCCTTCTGGAAGGTTCTCCCATCTCCACAGAGGAACTCTGGATCTCTATCAGAGTGACCATAGGGTTCTTGGTCACCTCCCTCACCAAGGCCCTTCTCTCCCGACTGCTCAGTTTGGCCGGGAGGCCAGCTCTAAGAAGAGTCTTGGTGGTTCCAAACTTCTTCCAATTAACAATGATGGAGGCCACTGTGTTCTTGGGGACCTTCAATGCTGCAGAAATGTTTTGGTACCCTT
>NW_019956952.1:0-1097 GCF_002910315.2 Salvelinus sp. IW2-2015
GTAAATGATTAAGACAATTGATGTATGGATGATTCATAGTGAAGGCTGGGTTCGTGCAGATAACTAACCATTTACGATGTTTGGAATGAGACTAACGTGGGGTAAATAATAATTCATTAATTAGAAGACTAATTGATCAGATATTGAAAATATCTGAAAAGTTATATTAGGAAAATTATAACTTTGTAATCTGAAGATTTTCCTTGGTGCCCCGACTTCCTAGTTAATCACATAATAATAATTACAGAGAATTGATTTGATAAAATAACAGTCTTCAATTTAATGATGCCAAAGACACGACAACACAATGTCTACACTGTTCAGTTTGAACTACAACTGTCAATCATGTCTGCTCATTAGGTCAGATGAAATGCTATTTCAGAATAGCATAGTTTAACTTTTTTATACAAAARTGTTTTTGAAAGTTAATTGCTGTTAGTTTTATTAAACATATTTTTATATCTAGCTAAATAATAACTATGTCCCTTTTGAGAGGCCTTWAAAAAATGAAACTGGCCTCTCACCGTGGTCAACTTGAAGTTCCCTTACTTCGACAAACGTCTATGGAAAGTGAATGGAGAAGATATTGGAGCCTGAGCCTTGCACCGATGTTCAGGATAAGGATGAATTTGATCCAGTAGGACTGACGTTTTTGGAGAAAGTGGACCTGTTTTTTACCGAACCCATATGTGGTTTCAGGATGGGTGGGAAACAGGTGGAAAAGTTTCCAGTTGTCATACTTGAGTAAAAGTCATACTTGAGTAAAAGTGAAGATACTTTAATAGAAAATGACTCAAGTAAATGTGAAAGTCACCCAGTAAAATACTACTTGAGTAAAAGTATTTGGTTTTAAATAAACTTAAATATCAAAGTAAAAGTAATTTTAAATTCRTTATATTAAGCAAACCAGACGGCACCATTTTCTGGATTGTTTTATTTTACGGATAGACTGAGGCACACTCCAACACTCAGACATCTTTTACAAACAAAGCATATGTGTTTAGTGAGTCTGCCAGATCAGAGGCAGTAGGGATGACCAGGGATGTTCTCTTGATAAGTGTGTGAATTGCACCCTTTTCCTGTCCTGCTAAGCATTC
>NW_019956953.1:0-1097 GCF_002910315.2 Salvelinus sp. IW2-2015
TATTGTACAATATAATACGATTTCTAGGATGTATAGTATCCTATGTCTTGACCGCATTTGACCTGTTTAGTATGATATGGGTCATTCTTGGGCTGTGGTAATATATATACATATATTTTTTTTTTTACTAAAATAAATGCATTTTCTGAACACCCCACAACATTAACTACATATTAAACCTTAAAGAAAACATATTTTCCCACCTCAGGCATTAAAGCGCTTCATTATTGTCCATTTTGGTCTGATATGGAGACCATTTATCTTCAACCCCGTCACAGACAACATGGACGTTGTCTGAATAGGATTATAAAAGATACTTGTTATAAAAATCAACATTTCCCTAATGCTCATGTGTCGCCCAAACCAATTCAATTATTATACATATAAAATGCATGTAAAATCACAGAATTTTGCTATATTAAACCCTGAAATAGACATTCAGCGTGCTCATCATTTAAATTTAAAAAAAATGCTTTCAATTCAGAATTTTAACATAAATCTAATCCTCTTGGGATCGTCCTGAACATTTCAGACTGAGCTCAGAAAACATTAAATTCATATTTATTCATCTTTGCCAAAAGTTCAGCATGTCATCAAACTGTAGGAACATTTTCCAAAGGCATGTAGAATGTCAGAACAGCTGTAACTACAGCACCAGTGTCAGCATGACTATCCTTCTTCTCTGGAGCACCATATTCATTCATTCATGGTTTTCTTCCTGAGAGTCTGGCCCACACATCTCTCTCAACCTCTACGTGGCGGGATGTCACACGCTGGTGGGGGTGGAATCATCTCAAGGACTTCATCACACTGATGCCATGGATGTCGTCTCGAGAAGGCGACATCCTACACGATGCATACATTTCACTTGTACACTCATTTCATCCGTGCCGAGGATGTGCCGAGGAAGACGCCTGGATAAAGGTCATCATCGTATTCCACTACCCACCACTGCTCAAGACGACATGGATTTCTCCACTGGATTTTGTCCACAGGTTGTGGATTTCCCTCTTTGGCTGGCTGTTCTGGAGCAGCCAGGACCTTCTGCCTGAAACTGAAGTGCTGTGTGTTAAAGCATGTACAGTTTAGGTCCTTCT
>NW_019956954.1:0-1097 GCF_002910315.2 Salvelinus sp. IW2-2015
AAAAGTTCTGGTTCTGCTGGTCAGAGTGCTGTGTCTGTGTCAGTGAGAAAGGGCAGATCCTCTGCTGTGGTGCAGTCGACGTACAGTAGGAAGAAAACAGAGAACGACACACTCACACACACTGACACAGATCACGTAGCCTACTACTGCCAGGGCTAATGTTTTGGCTGTATATTGTATGAAATATATGTTACACCTACTATAGTAGCTTAATTGGGGAAAGGGATTCAGGGGAATAATATAGCCTAACAAGTWGTTAGATTGGCTTTTATAACACATAGTTAAGGCAATAGACATCTATTAGACATTTATACAGTGCTTTTTACTAAACACAAGTCATCATGTATTACAATAAAGGTCAATTCGGGGACTGTGTATTTTAATTGTTTTATCAATGTTTATTCGCTTCTGAATCTCAGTCTCTTCAGCCCAGCTAGTGAGTTTATGAGCTGTAGTAACAAGTGACTCTGGTGTCGGATTACATTACATAGCCACAGCACTGAAGGCTGGAATGTCCCGCCTATCTCCCGTTTATTTCATTCCATGAAAGAAAGACACGCATACGAACGCTGCACTGTCGGGCGAAGCACAGAGCTGGAAATCTATTAACATCCACTTAAACGAGTCCCGGCATCGTTCTTTGAAAAACACAGACGGTTGTATGTTGAATTCAATAGAAGAAAACGGAGAAAGAGGGAGAGAGAGACGCCAGTTCCTTAATGTAGCCATTGAGAGAGAGAGAGCCAGAGAGAGAGAGAGAGAGAGAGAGCCATTGGCTACACCCAAAACATTCAGGAACTGTCAGTCTCTCTCGCTCCTCTCTCTCTCTGTTTTCGCGTCCTAGTTGTGAATGAATAAACATGTACATTAGACAAAGAAAATCACAGAATAAATGCCTTATAGATGACCATTGGCTTATATAATACATTATAATACATACAGTCTAACTACATTTCAAGTGTCTATTAATGGTCTGTAATAAACCATTTATAAGGCATTTAAAAATTGTGGATTRACCATTTATTAATCACTACTTCCACATTAATAAACCATTTACTAGTCAATTATTTTTGGAGTCCCTAATCTAAAGTGAGTGC
>NW_019956955.1:0-1097 GCF_002910315.2 Salvelinus sp. IW2-2015
GAGAGGAGCGAGGGAAGAGGAGAAATGAGAGATGCAACTGGGGAGATAACGCTGCATCCTCTCTTTAAACCGGGAGGGGGTGGATACATGGGAGGCTAATACATCTGTGTAATGTTCTCTGCAGTGGTTTCAATGGGTTTGTCAGAAAGGGCTGTCATTCCAGTGTCGTGGAAAAAGGTGTTCCCTGGATGGCTACTATAGCTTAGTGTATGCACAATGAACATTTGCACCTTCCCGTTTATTAGGTACTTCAGAGAGAAATGCTGCCTAGCTCTTACAGTGCCTTCGGAAAGTATTCAGACCCATTGACTTTTTCGACATTTTGTTACGCTACAGCCTTATTTTCAAATTGATTGAATGAAAAAAATCCTCAGCAATCTACACACAATACCACATAATGACAAATTGAAAACAGGTTTTTTGAAATGTTTGCAAATGTATTCAACTTAAAAACAGGAATACCTTATTTGCATACAGTTGAAGTCGGAAGTTTACATACACTTAGGTTGGAGTCATTAAACTCGTTTTTCAACCACTCCACAAATTTCTTGTTAACAAACTATAGTTTTGGCAAGTCGTTCAGGACATCTATTTTGTGCATGACACAAGTCATTTTAGATTTTTGACAGATTATTTCACTTATAATTCACTGTATCACAATTCCAGTGGGTCTGAAGTTTACATACACTAAGTTGACTGTGCTTTTAAGCAGCTTGGGAAATTCCAGAAAATGATGTCATGGCTTTAGAAGCTTCTGATAGGCTAATTTACATATTTTGAGTCCTACCTTCAAATTCACTTTGCTTGACATCATGGGAAAATCAAAAGAAATCAGCCAAAACCTCAGAAAAAAATGTGTAGACCTCCACAAGTCTGGTTCATCCTTGGGAGCAATTTCCAAACGCCTAAAGGTACCACGTTCATCTGTACAAACAATAGTACGCAAGTATAAACACCATGGGACCATGCAGCCGTCATACCGCTCAGGAAGGAGACGCGTTCTGTCTCCAAAGATTAACGTACTTTGGTGCGAAAAGTGCAAATCAATCTCAGAACAACAGCAAAGGACCTTGTGAAGATGCTGGAGGAAACAGGTA
>NW_019956956.1:0-1097 GCF_002910315.2 Salvelinus sp. IW2-2015
ACGTACTGGACTGTGGAGGCGCACTGGAGGCCTGATGCGTGGGACCAGTACAGGTGGCACTGGGCTGATGACACACACCTCAGGGCGAGTGCGGGAAGGAGGCACAGGACGTACTGGACTGTGGAGGCGCACTGGAGGTCTAGAGCGTAGAGCTGGCACAACCCGTCCTGGCTGGATGCTCACTTTAGCCTGGCAAGTGCGGGAAGCTGGCACAGAACGCACTGGGCTGTGAAGGCGCACTGGTGATACAGCGCGTAGAGCCGGCGCAGGATATCCTGGTCCGAGGAGGCGTACTGGAGACCAGGAGTGCTGAGCCGGCACAATCCGTCCTGGCTGGATGCCCACTCTAGCACGGCAAATGCGAGGAGCTGGCACAGAACGCACCGGGCTGTGAATGCGCACTGGAGACACAGTGCGCATCACCCCATAACACGGTGCCTGACCGGTCACACGCTCCCCACGGTAAGCACGGGGAGTTGGCTCAGGTCGAAACCCTGACTCCGTCAATCTCCCCGTGTGCCTCCCACCCCCAAAAAAGTTATTGGGGTTTCTGTGGCCTTCCTCCCTGACGTCGTTGCTGTCCTCTTATGCTCCTAGGCGACTCCCGCCAAGGAAGGCGATCCTGTCCTGCCAGGATTTCCTCCCAAGTCCAGGATCCCTTCCCATTCAGGATTTCTTCCCAAGTCCAGGATATTTCCTCCTCCTGGGCACGCTGCTTGGTGCTTTGTTGGTGGGATCTTCTGTCACGTTCGTAGAAAGGATTAGACCAAGGCGCAGCGTGCGTAGAGTTCCACATATTTTAATAAATTGAAACTCACCAAAACAAAGCAATAACGCACAAACGAAACGTGAAGCTACTGGTGTGCACACAGGCAACTAACTGTAGACAAGATCCCATGAAACACAAAGGGGAAATGGCTGCCTAAATATGATCCCCAATCAGAGACAACGATAAACAGCTACCTCTGATTGGGAACCATATCAGGCCACCATAGAAATACAATTCCCCTAGATGACCCACCCTAGACACTATCACGTCCCAACCAACATAGAGAATAAACAGCTCTCTATGGTCAGGGCGTGACACCTTTCAGTTA
>NW_019956957.1:0-1097 GCF_002910315.2 Salvelinus sp. IW2-2015
ATGTCTTGGGGGTATGATATAAAATGCTAACCTCCCCTGTTATTGTAATGGTGAGAGGTTAGCATGTCTTGGGGGTATGATCTTTGTGCATCTGTGTCTCTACAATAAAATTGACCCCAAAATGACACAACACATTATTTGCCATTCATTTATATTGGGCACAGCATAATCCCAAACATAACCAAAACAAACTGCAAATGCATCCAACAAGTTTGTGTAGTCATTGCGTGCTATGAACATGGAACCAAATACTTAATTTTTGACTAAACGTTATTCACTATATGTGAATTTGTCTAAATACTTATGAGACATTAAAATGGGGGGACTAGATACTGTACATAAAGTGCATTCATTTCTAAACAGTAAAACATATGTATGAAAATACCCTCAAAATAAAGGTGACATTCTGTACTGTCACTTCATATAAAACATTTCACCTCAAATCCAAAATGCTGGAATATAGAGCCAAATTAAAGGTGTTGGCTTCACTGTCACAGTAGGGAAGTGAGTGTACCACCTTTTTTGTTGCATCACTTTGCATTGAATACCATGCAGAGTTGTGGATCAGGGGATGCCTTTGTTATGCAAATGTTCCATTTAACATGAATTGTGGGAAGTGTGCATTTAAGTCTCTTAATTTCATTGCTCTGCTCTGGTTTGTAGTGCCCTGAATGTGTGTGTGCCAAAAAGCATGGATTGTGCTGTTTGAGGTGAGGTCTTTGAACTGACATGAATGGGGGAAATGGGGGAAAGGCATATAGATTGGTAGTATGGAAATAGTTATCCATTGACATGAACCTCTTTTTCCTTAAAAGGGTCAAAATCCTTTCCAACTGGCCAAGTAGTAGAGGTTCAAGAGATCTGCTCAGTGACATTTCGCTCAAAGCTACAGAATGGAAACTTGAAGACATTTGGAGATATCTTTGAGTTTTGACCCGACCTGTGGTTGCCATTTTACTCAAAGATTTTCCAGCCGACTGAAGACAGAGCCAGTAATGTTGGGGGGGGGGGGGGGCTCCAGTGGCAGCAATGAGCAGACTGACTTCAGTAAGACTCAGAAACCAACGGATTTCAGTTTCCTTTGCAGTTTTTTGTTG
>NW_019956958.1:0-1097 GCF_002910315.2 Salvelinus sp. IW2-2015
GAGTCAGCGCTAGAATGGGGGGGGGGGTCAAGTGCAAGTTCTGGTTAAGGGTATGGGGGGGGGGTCGAGGTGAGATGGACTATTGTTTAAAATACTGTTTGAAGAGGCAGGGTTTCAGATGTTCTGGGAAGATGGGCAGGGACTCTGCTGTCCTAGCTTCAGGGGCAAGTTGGTTCCACTGTCGGGGTGCCAGGACAGAGAATAGCTTGGACTGGGCTGAGCGGGAGATGCCCTCTCATAGGGGTGGGAGGGCCAAGAGACATGACGTATGGCAGAACGGAGTGCTCAGGTTGGGGTGTAGGGTTTGAGCATAGGCTGATGGTAGTTCCTCTTACTGTTCCATAGGTAAGCACTATGGTCTTGTAGTGGATGTGAGCTTCAACTGTAACTGATTGCAGTGTGTTACTGAGAGAGAGAAACCCTTACCAAGTCACCTTCAGTATGATGGTAATCACAACTAATTACATCTAGGTGTTATTTAAAAAAATTCTGAACAACATTTTTAATCACACATTAGGAATGTGACCAAAATAGCTTTTTACCACCTGAGAAACATTGCCATGGTGCGGCCGTTTCTCTCAGGCTGATACAGAGCGACTCATCCATGCTTTATTACTACTGTAATGCTCTCCTGTCTGGTCAACTCCAAAACATACAGAATCCTGCAGCACGGGTACTGACCAAGACAAGGCAGAGATCACACATTATGCACTGGCTGCCTGTGAGTTTCAGAATTAATTGTAATATTCTTCTATTGGTTTTAAATCAATCCACAATTGTGCACCGCAATACATGTACCCAGTAGGTCACTCAGGTCCTTTTAACTATCAGCCTCTGGAATAGCCTGCCAGAGAACCTGAAGGGGGCAGAAACTGTGGACATATTTATAAAAAATATATTTAAAAAACAATAAAAAAGAGACCTTAAAAAACTATATTTTTTATTTTTGCTCAAATTCAGTTTGTGTCATTCTTTAGTTTTTTTTAATCATATGTTTGTTGTGTAGTAAATATGAGGTTCTCTTCCTGTCTCTTATACACATCTAGATGTGTATAAGAGACAGCACACACACACACATATATATATATATATAAATA
>NW_019956959.1:0-1096 GCF_002910315.2 Salvelinus sp. IW2-2015
TAAGATGAACAATTACCACGCTGCGCATTGGTCCTCCGATCCTTCTAACTTCTCCTCCTCAGACGAGGAAGAAGACGAATGCCGTTACAACTACAATTTGTTCCTATTTGTTTTTGTTACCTCTTTTTGATATTTATGAGTCTTATTTTTTTATATATTTTGGTATTTATATAGTTCTAAATGTTATGATTATTTATTTGTGGTGTTCCAAATGTTTGAATAAAAATTACAGTTAAGGGGGTGAACACCCCACTGAAGGGGGGTTTACCCAGGGAGCCATACAAGCTAGAACCTCCACTGCTCGACAGAAACACTGACTGAAGCTGGCGAACCAGCTGTACAACATGGATAGGTAGGGTACTACTTCCTCTCTTTGTGTCACACTAAAATAATACTGAGTATCATTACTGTAAATAATACAACAACAATATCACAAAGCACTACACAATAGAAGAGTCCAGCCTCTAACATTCAAACTACCTCTTGCCTAGTCTGGTCAAGCTTTCTTGATGTCACATGAACAAGTAATTAACTTCTCTTGGGTAGGGGCAGTATTTTCACGTCTGGATGAAAAGCATGCCCAAAGTAAACTGCATGTTACTCAGGCCCGGAAGCTAGGATATGCATGTAATTGGTAGATGTGGATAGAAAACACTCTAAAGTTTCGAAACTGTTAAAATAATGTCTGTGAGTATAACAGAACTGATATGGCAGGCGAAACCCCGAGGACAAACCATCCCCCCAAAAAAAATTTTCCAATGGCTTTCATGTTTATTATGAGGCGAAGTCCTCCCAGATTGCAGTTCCTAGGGCTTCCACTAGATGTCAACAGTCTTTGGAAAGAGTTTCAGGCTGGTTTTTGGAAAAATGAGCTAGAAGTTGTAGTTTTTCTATGTGGCTCCCATTTTGGCTGTAGTTTTTCCATGCGCTTGGATGAAAGCACGGTCTTTGTTATTTATCTCCGGTGATGAACATACTATTCTCCGTCTTAAATTTGATTGTTTATTTACGTATTAGGGTACCTGAGGTTTGATTATAAACGTTGTTTGACTTGTTTGGATAAGTTTATTGGTAACGTTTGGGATTCATTTTGTAT
>NW_019956960.1:0-1095 GCF_002910315.2 Salvelinus sp. IW2-2015
AAAGCATTGGCCCGCCCGCTCCCAGAGCCATCATGGTAGGAATGCCTGTTGTGTGTGGAGTAGGTAGTGGTTGCTCTTAACCACTGATAAACGGTCAGATCTTATACCACACTCGGTTTGGGTTGGATTGGGGGTAAGGTAATCTGATCCTAGATCTGTGGTGAGATGCAACTTTTACCTTGAGTGTTCTATGTGGTGAAGTGCTTCTCCTTGACTTCTATCTGACCTTTCAACTCCTGTCCCTGTGTGTGGTGGGTCGTGTGTGACATCTGTGTGTGTGTACATTTGCTGCCGGACCATCTAGATCAGTCGTGTGGTGATATTCGGTCAGTTGTAAAGATACSTAGTTGATCTCGTCTTATTGAAATATGTCAAACATAATGTCTTCTGAAGCTTTGGAAATGGCTCATTCTTTACTTAAAATTCACCTACAGTAGATTTACAAGATCTATCAACCAGAGAGAACATCTCATGTACAACTAACATTTACCTTATTGGCACATTCAGTGACCCCTGACCCCAAAGTGCCACTCAAAAGATGAGCTGGCGTGTAAAAAAGCACGATTAGTAGGCAATAGAATGATTTTAGCGAAGTGGAAATGAGAAAATKTCTTGATGATGTTCATTGCAGTTGACCTGACAAGTAAAGTGCTTTTCTATTCCATCGTGTTGTGCCTTGGTACAGGGTTTCCCCAAACTCGGTCCTGGAGTTGCTAGGGCAAAAACCAAAATTTGCACCTGGGGGGTCCCCAGGACCGAGTTTGGGGAACCCTGCCTTAATAAACCCAAGCTGTCCCATACTGTCCTGCTTTTCTGTGCCACCAGGCCTGGGTCCAAACAGTGTTTTCTCTCAAATACATTGGGTGTGCTTGGTTTAGRTCACCCAGCGCACTGGACGGGTTGGCACTTTCAAGACTACCCCATTGGTTTCACTAAACCAAGCTCAGCTTAAGTATTTCAAAGGATAAAAATACTATTTCTACCCAGGTCTGCACCTTAGAGGCAGCTGCCCTATATACATAGACTTGGAATCACTGGCCACTTTAATAATGGAACACTAGTCACTTTAATAATGTTTAAATAATGATTACATAC